>NC_056449.1:37318579-37358579 GCF_018296145.1 Oncorhynchus tshawytscha | reverse complement strand
CCCGAAATGTTTTGTTACAATAGTGGCTTCAAAACAGTGCCCCATGTCAGTCATCTATTTGTCAGCAGCTGGTGAACGATGTCTAATATTAAAGAAGTCTCGAGGTATTGCTCGCCTGAGGTAGAGTACCTTATGATAAGCTGTAGACCACACTATCTACCGAGAGAGTACTCAATATTATTTGTAGCCGTCTATTTTCCATCACAAACTGATGCTGGCACTAAGACCGCACTCAATGAGCTGTATAAGGCCATAAGCAAACAAGAAAATTATCATCCAGAAATGGTGCTCGTTGGGGCCGCAAACTTAAATCCGTTTGACCTCATTTCTACCAGCATGTCACGCACAACCAGAAGGATGTCCACACACGGAGACGCATACAAAGCTCTTCTTCGCCCTCCATTTGGAAAATCTGACCATAATTCTATCCTGATTCCTGCTTACAAGCAAAAACTAAAGCAGGAAGTACAAGTGACTCGCTCTATACGGAAGTGATCAGATGACGCGGATGCTACACTACAGGACTGTTTTGCTAGCACAGACTGGAATATGTTCCGGGATTCATCAAATGGCATTGAGGAGTATACCACCTCAGTCATAGGCTTCATCAATAAGTGCACAGACGACATCCCCACAGTTGACCGTACGTACATATCCCAACCAGATGCCATGGATTACAGGCAACATCCGCATTGAGCTAAAGGCTAGAGCTGCCGCTTTCAAGGAATGGAACACTAATCTGGACGCTTATAAGAAATTCTGCTACGCCCTCAGACGAACCATCAAACAGGCAAAGCGTCAATACAGGATTAAGATTGAATCCCACTACACCGGCTCTGATGCTCATCGGATGTGGCAGGACTTGAAAACTATTACAGACTACAAAGGGAAATCCAGCCGCAAGCTGCCCAGTGACGCAAGACTACCAGATGAGCTAAATGCCTTTTATGCTCGCTTCGGGTATTTTACACGGCTGTTACTCACTGTTTATTATCAATGCATAGTCACTTTACTTCTACCTACATGCACAAATTACTGACTAGCCTGTACCCCGGCACACTGACTCAGTACCAGTACACCCTGTGTATGTACTCAGGCTATCCGGAAGGCCAAAGTTCGTTACTTTAAGGAGCCGTTCTCTCTCTGGGTCTAACCCCAAGAAGTTCTGGAAAACGGTTAAAGACCTGGAGAATAAACCCTCCTCTTCACAGCTGCCAATGTCCCTTAAATGTTGTGCTTGTTACTGACAAGAAGCACATGGCTGAGCTCTTTAATCAACACTTCATTAAGTCAGGATTCCTATTTGACTCAGCCATGCCTCCTTGCCCGTCCAACATTTCCTCATCTCCCACCCCTTCCAATGCGACTATCCCCGATGCTTCTCCCCATTTTTGCCCAGCTACAAAGTTTTTCCCTGCAGGCGGTCAATGAGTCCGAGGTGCTAAAGGGGCTCCTTACACTTGACCCCCCCCCAAAAAACATGTGTCAGATGGTTTAGACCCTTTCTTCTTTAAGGTTGCTGCCCCTATCATCGCCAAACTGATCTCCAACCTTTTTAACCTGTCTCTCCTATCTGGGGAGGTTCCCATTGCTTGGAAGGCAGCCACGGCTCATCCTTTATTTAAAGAGGGAGATCAAGCTGATCCTAACTGTTATAGGCCTATTTCTATTTTGCCCTGTTTATCAAAAGTGTTGGAACAACTTGTCAATAATCAACTGACTGGCTTTCTTGATGTCTATAGTATTCTCTTGGGTATGGTTTTCGCTCAGGTTATGGATGTGTCACTGCAACCTTAAAGGTCCTCAATGATGTCACTATTGCCCTTGATTCTAAGCAATATTGTGCTGCTATTTTTATTGACTTGGTCAAAGCTTTTGATACGGTAGACCATTCCCTTCTTGTGGGCCAGCTAAGGAGTATTGGTGTCTCTGATGGATCTTTGGGCTCGTTTGCTAACTACCTCTTTCAAAGAGTGCAGTGTATAAAGTCAGAAAATCTGCTGTCTCAGCCACTGCCTGTCACCAAGGGAGTACCCCAAGGCTCGATTCTACGCCCCACGCTCTTCTCAATTTACATCAAAAACATAGTTCAGGCAGTAGGAAGCTCTCTCATCCATTTATATGCTGATGATAGTCTTATACTCTTGCCCCTCCCCAAATGTTGTGTTAAATGCTCTACAATAAAGCTTTCTTAGTGTCCAACAAGCTTTCTCTACCCTTAACCTTGTTCTGAACACCTCCAAAACAAAGGTAATGTGGTTTGGTAAGAAGAATGCCCCTCCCCCCAAGGTGGTATTACTACCTCTTGAGGGTTTAGAGCATGAGGTAGTCACCTCATACAAGTCCTTTGGAGTATGGCTAGATGGCGCACTGTCCTTCTCTCAGCACATATCAAAGCTGCAGGCTAAAGTTACATCTAGACTTGGTTTCCTCTATCGTAATCGCTCCTCTTTCACCCCAGCTGCCAAACTAACCCTGATTCAGATGACCATCCTACCCATGCTATATTACAGAGACATAATTTATAGATTGTTAGGTAGATGTTCTTTACCATTTGGCCATCATATTTGCCACCAATGCTCCTTATAGGACACATCACTGCACTGTATACTCCTCTGTAAACTGGTCATCTCTGTATACCCGTCGCAAGACCCACTGGTTGATGCTTATTTATAAAACCCTCTTAGGCCTCACTCCCCCTATCTGATATCTACAGACCTCATCCTCCACATACAACACCTGTTCTGCCAGTCACATTCTGTTAAAGGTCCCCAAAGCACACACATCCCTGGGTCGCTCCTCTTTTCAGTTTGCTGCAGCTAGCGACTGGAACGCGCTGCAACAAACACTCAAGCTGGACAGTTTTATCTCAATCTCTAAATCCAAAGACTCAATCATGGACAGTCTTACTGACAGTTGTGGCTGCTTTGTGTGATGTATTGTTTTCTCTGTCTTCTTGCCCTTTGTGCTATTGTCCATGCCCAATAATGTTTGTACCATGTTTTGTGCTGCTAACATGTTGTTATGTTTTGTTGCTACCATACTGTGTTGTCATGTGTTGCTGCCTTGCTATGTTGTTGTCTTAGGTCTCTCTTTATGTAGTGTTGTCACTCTTGTTGTGATGTGTTTTGTTCTATATTTATTTAAAAAAAATGTAATCCCAGGGCCCTGTCCCTGCAGGAGGCCTTCTGGTAGGCCATCATTGTAAATAAACAATGGCACTTTATATAATGTTTACATACCCTACATTACGCATCTCATATGTATATACTGTACTCTATACCGTCTACTGCATCTTGCCTATGCCGTTCGGCCATCGCTCATTCATATATTTTTTATGTACATATTCTTATTCATTCATTTACACTTGTGTGTATAAGGTAGTTGTTGTGAAATTGTTAGGTTAGATTACTTGCTAGATATTACTACATGGTCAGAACTAGAAGCACAAGCATTTCACTACACTCGCATTAACATCTGCTAACCAGGTGTATGTGACAAATAAAATTTGATTTGATAAGCATTTGTTCTTAACTTCTTGTAACTAGGGGGCAGCATTTTCATTTTTGGAAAAATAACGTTCCCAAAGTAAACAGGCTATTTTGTCAGGACAAAATGCTAGAATATGCATATAATTGACAGCTTAGGATAGAAAACTGCTAACCAGGTGTATGTGACAAATAAAATTTGATTTGATAAGCATTTGTTCTTAACTGACTTGCCTAGTTAAATAAAATAAATATTGTTATTTTATTGTGTTACTTATTACTTTAGGTTATTTGGTAAATATTTTCTTAATGGGAGTGCTGGCTAGCGACTTTAGCTTGCTAGGTACATCAACAGCTTTAGGTTGGTTGTTTTTAGGCAGAACAGTGCTGTAATATCTAACAATACACACATTTTGTTATGTTACAGCCTTATTCTAAAAATGTATTTTAAAAAATTAAATAATACCTCATCAATCTACACACAATACCCAATAATGACAAAGCCAAATGAGAAACGTTTGCAAATGTATACAAAAGAAAACAGAAATATCACATTTACATAAGTATTCAGACCTTTTACTCAGTACTTTGTTGAAGCACCTTCGGTCTTGGGTATGATGCTACAAGTTTGGCACACCTGTATTTGGGGAGTTTCTCCCATTATTCTCTGCAGATCCTCTCAAGCTCTGATAGCTATTGTTCCATTAACTACCTGACAGGAGTGCTAGCTAGCACCATTAGCTTGCTAGGTACATCAAAAGCTTTAGGTACGTTATTTATAGCCTCAACTTCCAAGATTTCCACCAAGAACATTGCCTCTCCGAGCATCACTCTCCATCACTTGGGCAAGGGACATTGAAGGTAAACTCAGATGTGAGGATGTAAAACATAATTAGAGGGTTGAGAGCCGTCTAGTAACTTCACATTTGTACCGCAACCGATATTCACGTAATAATAATGAATTTACCTCATCCACAAATCGGTGAAAACAAACCACCTTTCCCCCTTGACCCCCAGTGTAAAAGACTCTATTTCGTAGTACATTTTTTGTTTTACACAAATAATAAAACATGCCGAAAAGCTGTTGTGTTGTTCAATGTCGATGTAACCAGGTAAAAAAAAAGCCCGACCAATGTTTCGCAATGCTCCCCACTTTGGGAAATAGAGCCTGCGAGAAGAGCCCTGTGGCTTCAGGGTATCCAGCCTGCGAGAAGAGCCCTGTGGCTTCAGGGTATCCAGCCTGGGAGAAGAGCCCTGTGGCTTCAGGGTATCCAGCCTGGGAGAAGAGCCCTGTGGCTTCAGGGTATCCAGCCTGGGAGAAGAGCCCTGTGGCTTCAGGGTATCCAGCCTGGGAGAAGAGCCCAGTGGCTTCAGGGTATTCAGCCTGGGAGAAGAGAACAGTAGAACAGGGTATTCAGCCTGGGAGAAGAGCCCTGTGGCTTCAAGGTATCCAGCCTGGGAGAAGAGTCCTGTGGCTTCAGGGTATTCAGCCTGGGAGAAGAGCCCTGTGGCTTCAGGGTATCCAGCCAGCCCAGTAGCTTCAGGGTATTCAGCCTGGGAGAAGAGCCCTGTGGCTTCAGGGTATCCAGCCAGCCCTGGGAGAAGATTCAGCCTAGGAGAAGTAGCTTCAGGATATTCAGCCTGGGAGAAGACCCCTGTGGCTTCAGGGTATTCAGCCTGGGAGAAGAGCCCTGTGGCTTCAGGGTATCCAGCCTGGGAGAATAGGAAATGTGTGGACCCGGTGTCCAAGTAGGCTACACGTAGCTATGTGTGTTGAAAACATTTCACCACAGGAAATACATTTAACTTCTTCAGTGTCCTCCGTTTCCACTCACTACTTGTAGCTGTACAGTCCGTTTGTTTGTTGTTTGGTATTGGCTAGCTTAATGTTCTGGTTGCTAGCGTGATGTTCTGGTTGCTAGCGTAATATTGTAGGGCATGAGGAAAGCCCTACAATATTACGCTTTTCTAAGTAGTGAGAACGCTTAAGAGCAGACAATTGTTGAAAAGTCATTTAAACATGTTGTACTTTTCTTAAATATAGCTGTGTAATCGACTAAAACAAACAGACAACAAGAACATTGCGTTTGGAAATTTTTGTTTTTTTGTTTGTTGTTGCTATGAGCCAAATGGGGGTAACCTAGGTAACCACCGTATTTTTCTCTGCAGGCGGTGACGTTGGGTGATGACGTCATAATACTGACTGTGACGTTGGCGCTGCCCATGCTAAAACAGACTTTTGGGACTAGAGTTCTCTATCAACTCAATTTCAATTCAAGGGGCTTTATTGCCATGGGAAATGTGTTAACATTGCCAAAGCATTTGAGGTAGATAATATACAAAAGTGAAATAAACAATAAAAAATTAACAGTAAACATTACACATACAGAAGTTTCAAAACAATAAAGACATTACACATGTAATATTACGTATATATACTGTGTTGTAACGATGTACAAATGGTTAAGGGTACACAAGGGAACATAAATAAGCATAAATATGGGTTGTATTTACAATGGTGTTTGTTCTTCACTGGTTGTTATTCTATCTATCTCTCTGGGTGCGGCGTCTGTCTCCATGGTAAATAAACATGGCGGTGTCTGGTGAGTGGGAAATAGTTTTCATAAATGTGCAGACAACTTGTGAACGATAAATGTCTCTGGTTATTAATCGCTTGTCATAACGTGGATATGAGTTGCGCTATCAGTTTCAAGATAATTTACTTTTTAGTAGGCTTTAGCATGGGAGAAGTAACGTTGTCTACTAACTGGCTAGCCACTTAGCTAGCTAGAGAATGTTAGCTACCTAGCATTCTATCACGAACAGCATGTTAAATGTTTAAGCAAGCTTGCTAATCAGACATTTTGGAAAAACATCACTGTAAGCATGTACATAATTAATATGAAATGGGAGGATTTAGAATAAGACTTGTTTAACTGCTCATTTGTCTCATTCTTGCAGGAAAACATCCAATTGTATCCTTTGTTTTTTTTGTAATGTAGAAGCTGCATTTTAATAGCTAGTTAACGTCAGCTAATTTCATTAGTTACAGTGACAGCTAACGTTAGTCTGCATCTTTATTCGGTATATAGTGCACTACTTCTGACCAGAGCCCTACGGGTACCGATTTGGGACATAACGTTAGGGACGTCACAGCTATGGAAGCTCTCGTCTAGAGCAGGGGTTCTCAAAAACGGTTTCTCATAACCCAAGTGACATCAAAATTAAAAAATAAATAGCATTCAATTAGTTTTACAATGATTTCGGCAGTGCATGGCTGGTTGAAGCAAGTCTCAGGCTCTGGGAAGGAACATTTTTAAAGCCCACCACTTGGTATCGAGAGAGAATTTCGCCGTTTAAGATAATATCCTGCAATTCTAGACAATATGCCATGAGGCAGCGAGAAAACGTTGCCGTTTTAAAAGCTGGAGTCCTTAATTGAAACAATAATAAAGCACTGTTTTGGTAGAAAGCTGAGGGATTGGCCTGGAGAAATGTAACCAATGTTTTGAGGCTATACAGTGTTTGTTTACATTTATACTGTTACGAACAGAGATTTAAAAAATAAAGCAATTTTAGGTTCTGATGGGGTAAAACAGTTGAACTAACCTCATGAGGCCTTTATACGTTTTATTCGTCAAGAATTGATTAGTATATCATGGTATTCCATACCAAAAATGCATTTAGTAACTAAGGATTACATTTTTAAATTACAGTGCATTTATTCTCAACTAGTTTAAAGAAGGCTAGTTTTATTGCTTCAATCAGCACATCAGTTTTCAGCTGTGCTAACATAATTGCAAAAGGGTTTTCTAATGATCAATTTGCCTTTTAAAATTATAAACTTGGATGAGCTAACACAATGTGCCATTGGAACACAGGAGTGATGGTTGCTGATAATGGGCCTCTGTAAGCCTATGTAGATATTCCATTTTTTTTTTAAATCAGCCGTTTCCGGCTACAATAGTAATTTACAAAGATTAACAATGTCTACACTGTATTTCTGTTATTTTAATGGACAAAAATGTGATTTTCTTTAATAAAAAAACAAGGGCATTTCTAAGTGACCCCAAACTTTTGAACAGTAGTGTAAATCTTTTTATTTATTTTATCATGCCCTTGCAGTACCTCCGCATACCCCACTTGGAGAACTACTAGTCTAGAGAGCACAGTAAAAGTTTGCTTAGGTGTATTTTTAAACTCTCCATCGTTAAGTAGGAAGACACAGATGTCATTGTTGTAAAAAACCATCATCCTAAATTTAAGTATTGAATTATTTTGTTGTATTTTATTATTTTTACTTTATGCCAATTCCCCCAAGGTTTATGTTACTACATTACACAAGCTCACATTTTCAACACGTACATTTATTTTTGTTGAGATACAAGGTCCTTTTTTCTTCAGATTGGTGATGCTAATATAAAAGTTCACTGTCATCACGAATAGATTTAAATCGATTGCTTTAAACAGGTTAATATATGTGGGTTGGTACCGTTCATTTTGTTATATGCGCCTGTCTGTTGCAGGACTTAGAACACTAAGAACACATTTTTAAAGGTACAATGCAGCCCTTTTAATCTCAATATCAAATCATTTCGGGGTAACAGATAAGTCCCTTACTGTGATTGGTTTAAATTAAAACGGTTATCTCCCTCCGACATTCTAGAATTTTGACGACTGTCTTCAACAAATTCTCTTCTTTTACAAGTGATGTGAATATTTTTTCTCAGATTCCGTGTGGCCTTTGAAAAGTGTTTGTTTAAACAGTGCATACACAGCAAACATTTGCTCCTTATTCAATTCATTTTAATGTGATATCGATGGAAGTGCAAAAAAAACAAAAAACGATTGCATTACGCTTACCGCGTTGTCGACCCACTTGAATCAAAATGCAACACTTCAGAATGTAGCTAGGTGTCTCCTACAAATTGTCCTGTAACCAGTGATGTACACATTAGTCCCAGATTCCGTGTGGTTTTTGAGCTGTGTTAGTTTTAACAGGACGTGCAACCTCATCTCCCCCCTCTCAAACTATTGATTTCAACGTGCGTTTCTCTTTCTGTTGGTGTCCCACATATCAAAATGCAACATTCAAAAATGTAGCTGACTGTCTTCTGCAGGTTGTCTAACCAGTGAGTAAAATTATGTGGTTTTTACCAGATTTTATCCCCCACCCCCTTAATCGATGTGAGTGATTTATTTTTAAAACAACAGGGTTTTTGGTGCGTGTGCAGTTTCTAAGGTGCTTATTTAAAAAATACAAGTAATATGTTTAGTATTGTTTCACATTAGTATTGTTTTATGTGTAGACAGTACAATTTATGTTTAGGTTTTCAATATATTACAAACTGTTTCTGCATGTTCGTTATTGATTTGGACACGTTAACTGTGTTTTTACATTGAGCTATTGATCTAAATGTTTTGTCAACAGGAAGCAGCAACAGCATCACTTTCAACTTAAGTTTTAGGAATATAAATTGAACTTTCAACATGAATTTCCAACGGTATTAGACTTACTCACGGGGAAACTGCCGAGTGAGTCCAAAAATGTGCTGTGATTTATTTTGATGATAAAGGCTACCAGAAATCACCAAAATGGGTTTGCCCTGCCTACTCATATCATAGACCCTTGGTTATATCATCTGCCAGTGGGCTACCATTTGCAAGTCTTCGATATGACCTTAACGACACATCTCAGTTGTCTTCCACACCACTGCAGGTCCTGTTCTACCTCAACAGCTGGTATTTTGCTGCCTACTTCCTTGCTGAGGTTCTGATGTTTGTTTACAAAGGTTTGTTGTCTACTCAAATGGTCACACAATGGGGACATAAAGTAATGTTTAATCGATCACTCACTGCCTGATGTTTTGCAAACCCAGTGTCAAGGCTAAAAGCAAAATGATAGATTTCTAAATATGCCTTTTGTATTTCCACAGGATTGTTGTTACCATACCCACTAGCAAGTCTCACGTTGGATGTTGGGCTACTACTTGTTTTCCTGGGCCTTGAGTCCCTCCGAATATTTTACGGTTTGTGTTTTGTTAAACTGTATTCTGGGCTAGAGGTATGTCTCTCCATCATCACATGATGTAGAATGATACATGTTCATTAAAACAAGAATATTCACATTATGTAGCCTACATTGTGTGCTTATTACTTGTCATATTTATTGCCATAATGGCATCTGGTAGTTCTATTTGGCACCTACTGTAGGACTATGCTATATGTCCTTCCTTATGATCATGTGCTAACATTTTTTTCCATCCACACTTGTTCCAGGTTGGAAGGGGAACTTAACAGAGCGTTCTCTGGCCATGTCAGTGAGTGTGCTCGTCCTGGTGCCGTGCACAGTGCTGTCTGTGTACTACCTGATGCTGCAGACCTTCGTCCTGCGCCTGGAGTTCATCCTTAATGCTGTGTTACTCTGCTTCTACAGTCTGGAGATGCTGCTAGGAATCATGTCCATATCTGCTTTCTCCAGGTAGGAGAAACATGACCTATAAACTGGTACCCAGGCTTTCTCCAGCAAGAATAAACATGACATAGCCTGGGGACCAGTCTCTTTCTCCAGTAGGAGAAACATGACATGGCATAGCCTGGGTACCAGTATCTTTCTCCAGTAGGAGAAACATGACATGGCATAGCCTGGGTACCAGTCTCTTTCTCCAGTAGGAGAAACATGACATGGCATAGCCTGGGTACCAGTCTGTTTCTACTCTCTTGCCAACTCCTTATGGAATTTACATTTAAAGGGTTGACAAGAGAGCAGAAACAAACTGGTACCCAGGCTAGGCATGACATGTTTCTCCTACTGGAGAAAGAGACTGGCACCCAGGCTAGGCATGACATGCCTGGGTAGATTCCTTGGTTTTAGGCCTCAACAATTGTTGATTATTGATCAATGAAGGTATTATGCTTTGTGCTTAAGCTGTGACCTTGCATAATGTTTCACTATAAAGGTCCTATATCAGTGATGCTGGATGTGACCTTGCGTAACATTTCACTGTAAAGGTCCTATAACAGTGATGCTGGATGTGACCTTGCGTAACGTTTCACTGTAAAGGTCCTATAACAGTGATGCTGGATGTGACCTTGCGTAACATTTCACTGTAAAGATCCTATATCAGGGATGCTGGATGTGTCCTGATCTACTCAGTGTTTCATTCTCATCAGTTTTTCCTCCATTTTGATTGGTCAGGTCAAAGGTGTACTGAGGAAGAGGAATGCTGCAATGTTCCACATCGTTTAAAGAGGAATGAAGAAAACGTTTTCACCAGGATTGTTATGTGAACATATTTAAATCCCACATGTTGTAGTTTTTATATTGTCTGTTAATAGCCGAAATATTTATATTTTTGTAACGATGAAATGTCATCTATTTTATTATTATTATTTTTTAACCTGTTTTTGTATCAACTGTCAATCTTGTATGGTACTAGCAGCACCAATGGGATTGTCTTATGAGGTTATTCCATCTGCTGTGCCTGATAATGGAATGTATTTGGACAATTGTTGTTGTTGTTGATTCAGAGCACTATATTTCATTATTTACTTTAATAAATACAATTCCTCATTCATTCATTCACCAGAGGACTTTTTTCCTTGAGTAATTTATATGACTGATTTGCTGAATCCCCCCAGCAGCCTGTGGTTAAACCCAGATCCTAATGGCATAGAACAGGGATATTGACCAAATATGTGTTGTTGAACATTCTGAAGCAACGTTGATACATTTTGTCAATCTCTGGAGAGATGGGCAGTTATTATTATAATATATATTTTTTTACATTTAACAGTTGAAGACATTGAATAAAACGTTTATCCCTAATTACAATGCACACTCAATCTGATGGGGTGAAGCTTTTATGTTCATCAGCAAATGTGGACGAATACGACATAAGGATGCATGCGCAATCAACCCTGTATGGGGGAACGGGTGGGAGGGAGGGGGGGGGGCGGGCGGGACGGGCGGGAGGGGGGGGGGACGGGAGGGAGGGGGGAGGGGAGGGGGGGGCGATGCTGTCAGCGAAAAGATCCAGTGTGCCTGAATAGCGGTAGCAGTCATCCATCCCATATAGACATAAAATGCTATTTATTTCTAAGGCGTATCAGTGGACTTGCCAGTTGTTGTTAGAAGTAGCCCAGTTATTTTCTTTCTATAATAGGATATTATACAGGCCAAGATATTAGATTAGTTATCGGCCGGGGTGAATAATGCTACAGTCTTCATCATCCGGACTGGTGCAGATGGAGGGATGTGGGGAAGAGGCGAGGGATACGCAGAAAATGCAGGTAATAGATGCTCTCCCGTTACGTGTATTTGAGACATTTTTCCAAGATTACAGAAGTAACATAGTAGTCGGAACGAGATCAAGGTGACACGTTCTTATTTTTCCATGGAAATGTTTGGCATCTTCGTTGTACGTAAACTATGCTGAGACAAATCAAAGGGCCGACCCCTCCCAAAATCTCGCTCCTCTAGGAAAACCCGGTGTCGGCAAGATTTTGGTAGCTAGATTTGTTTGGGGTCCTTAGCTGGACACACTAAAATAATGATTGGATCTCAGTTGAACAAACCAGATTAGATGCTTGGTAATTGGGAGCATCATATTATATTTTATAGGTAATTTTATCACGGTGATTTTTTTGTTTCTATAACTACCTAATTTGTTGTTTCTACAAATGCAATCCTATGCACTATAAATGAGGGTCCCACCAAGTAGGCCTGTCCTATTTCTTAATTAAACCTTAGCATTTAAAAAAAAATATCAATATAGAAAATGTTAATTGAAGCATGATTACACAATGGGCCTATTTAAAACAGGGGTGATACTACTGTACAAATAATAATAATAAAAGTATAAAATCTGTGGGCCACATCCTTATGCTAGTCAACACCATTTTATTTATTTTTTAAAAGTTCCCTCATCAATCAACACACAATAACCCATAATCACAAAGCAAAAAAACAAACAGGTTTTTAGACATTTTTGCAAATGTATTAAATATAAAGAACTGATATCAAATATACGTAAGTATTGAGATACTTTACTCAGTACTTTGTTGAAACACCTTTAGCAGTGATTAAAGCCTAGAGTCTTCTTGAGTATGATGCTACAAGCTTGGCACACCTGTATTTGGGGAGTTTCCAATTCTTCTCCTCTCAATCCTCTCAAGCTCTGTCAGGTTGGATGGGGAGGATCTCTACACAGCTATTTTCAAGTCTCTCCAGAGATGTTCGATCGGGTTCAAGTCCGGGCTCTGGCTGGGCCACTCAAGGACATTCAGATACTTTTCCCAAAGCCACTCCTGTGTTGTCTTGGCTGTGTGCTAAGGGTTGTTGTCCTGTTGGAAGGTAAACCTTCGCCACAGTCTGAGATCCTGAGCGCTCTGGAGCAGGTTTTCATCAAGGATCTCGCTGGACTTTGCTCCATTCATCTATCCCTCGATCCTGACTAGTCTCCCAGTCTCTGCCGCTGATTAACATCCCCACAGCATGATGCTGCCACCACTATGTTTCACCTTAGGAATGGTGGCAGGTTTCCTGAAGATGTGACGCTTGGCATTCAGACCAAAGAGTTCAATCTTGGTTTCATCAGACCAGATAATCTTGTTTCTCATGGTATGAGAGTCCTTTCGGTGCCTTTTGGCAAACTCCAAGCGGGCTGTCATGTGCCTTTTACTGAGGACTGGCTTCCGTCTGGCCACTCTACCATAAAGAACTGATTGGTGGAGTGCTGTGGAGATGGTTGTTCTTCTGGAAGATTGTCCCATCTCCACAGAGGAACTTTGGAGCTCTGTCAGAGTGACCATCAGGTTCTTGGTCACCTCCCTGACTAAGGCCCTTCTCCCCCAATTGCTCAGTTTGGCTGGGCGGCCAGCTCTAGGAAGAGTCTTGGTGGTTCCAAACTTCTTCCATTTACGAACGATGGAGGCCACTGTGTTCTTGGAGACCTTCAATGCTGCAGACATTCTTTGGTACGCTTCCCAAGATCTCTGCCTCGACACAATCCTGTCTCGGAGCTCTTAGGACAATTCCTTTGACCTCACAGCTTGGTTTTTGCTATGACATGCACTGTTAACTGCGGGACCTTATATAGACAGGTATGTGCCTTTCCAAATCATGTCCAATCAATTGAATTTACCACAGGTGGACTCCAAGTTGTAGAAACATCTCAAGGATGATCAATGGAAACAGGATGCACCTGAGCTCTATTTTGAGTCTCATATCAAAGGGTCTGAATACGTATGTAAATAAGGTATTTCTGTTTTTATTTTTTATAAATTTGCAAACATTTCTATAAACCTGTTTTTGCTTTGTCATTATACCGATTGGATGGTTTAGTGAGGTCCTCGGATCGGCCCCGCTGAGGTCGGTCACGGCCCTGGCGGAGCGCCGAGAAGACGATCAAACTTGACTATCTAGAGGAAGTAAAAGTCGTAACAAGGTTTCCGTATGTGAACCTGCGGAAGGATCAAACTTGACTATCTAGAGGAAGTAAAAGTCGTAACAAGGTTTCCGTAGGTGAACCTGCGGAAGGATGTGTAGATTGAGGGAAAAAAATAATTGAATCAATTTTAGAATAAGGCAGTAATGTAACAACGTGGAAAAAGTCAAGGGTTCTGAATACTTTCCGAATGCACTGTGTGTGTATATATACAGTAGCATTTAAAAGTTTGGACACACCTACCCATTCAAGGGTTTTTCATTATTTTTACTATTTTCTACATTGTAGAATGAAAGTGAAGATATCAAAACTATGAAATAACACAGATGGAATCATGTAGCAACTGAAAATATGTCAAACAAATCCACAAATTTTATATTTGAGATTCTTCAAAGTAGCCACCCTTTGCCTTGATGACACACTCTTTGCATTTGCTCAACCAGCTTCACCTGGAATGTTATTCCATCAATCTTGAAGGAGTTCCCGCATATGCTGAGCACTTGTTGGCTGCTTTTCCTTCACTCTGAGTTTCAACTCATCCCAAACCATCTCAATTTGGTTGAGGTAGGATGATTGTGGAGGCCAGGTCATCTGATGCAGCACTCCATCACTCTCCTTGGTCAAATAGACCTTACACAGCCTGGAGGTGTGTTTTGGGTCATTGTCCTGTTGAAAAACAAATTATAGTCCCACTAAGCGCAAACCAGATTGAATGGTGTATCGCTGCTGTAATGGTTTTGTGTTGGTGGCAGGGAAGTCAGGGGCAGGAGAATCGAACTTGGTATAAATGGAGTTGTTTAATCAGTGCTTCACAAGACTCCAAAACCCAAATGACAAACTAATAAAAAGTGGGTACAAAACCCGTCGCACACCAACACATAATACACAAACATACAATCAAACAATCTCCGACAAGGACATGAGGGGAAACAGAGGGTTAAATACACAACATGTAATTGATGGGATTGGAACCAGGTGTGAAGGAAGACAAGACAATACTAATAGAAAATGAAAAATGGATCAGTGATGAATAGAAGGTTGGTGACGTCGACCGCCGAACACCGCCCGAACCAGGAGAGGGACCGACTTCGGCGGAAGTCGTGACAGCTGCAGAATGCTGTTGTAGCCATGCTGGTTAAGTGTGCCTTGAATTCTAAATAAATCACAGACAGTGCCACCAGCAAAGGCCACCAAAACCATCACGCCTCCTCCATGCTTCACGGTGGGAACCACACATGCGGAGATAATCTTTTCTCCTACTCGGTGTCTCACAAAGACACGGTGGTTGGAACCAAAAATCTCAAATTTGGACTCATCAGACCAAAGGACATATTTCCACCAGTCTAATATCCATTACTTGTGTTTCTTGGCCCAAGCAAGTCTCTTCTTATTATTGGTGTCCTTTAGTAGTGGGTTCTTTGCAGCAATTCAACCATGAAGGCCTGATCTCATGCAGTCTCTTCTGAACAGTTGATGTTGAGATGTATGTTACTTGAACTCTGTGAAGCATTTATTTGGGTTGCAATTTCTGAGGCTGGCAACTGTAATGAACTTATCCTCTGCAGCAGAGGTAACTCTGGGTCTTCCTTTCATGTGGCGGCCCTCATGAGAGCCAGTTTCATCATAGCACTTGATTGTTTTTGCAACTGCACTTGAAGAAACTTTCACTGACTGGTATTATATATATATATATATATATATATATATATATATATATATATATATATATATATATATTATAGACATTATGGAAAGTATATGGATAGAATATGTAGTATATAGAATACATAGAATAGTATATGTACAGCAATAGCTAAATAGGATGGCCTTGAATACAGCATATATATAAATGAAATGGGTAAAACAGTATGGAAACATTATCAAAGTGTCAAGCGTTCCATTATTAAAATGACCAGTGTTCCATTATTAAAATGACCAGTGTTCCATTATTAAAATTACCAGTGTTCCATTATTAAAATGACCAGTGTTCCATTATTAAAATGACCAGTGTTCCATTATTAAAATGACTAGTGTTCCATTATCAAAGTGTCAAGTGTTCCATTATTAAAATGACCAGTGTTCCATTATTAAAATGACCAGTGTTCCATTATTAAAATGACCAGTGTTCCATTATTAAAATGACCAGTGTTCCAGGTCTATGTGCATAAGCAGCAGCCTCTAAGGTGCAGGGTTGAGTAAATGGGTGGTAGCCGGCTAGTGACAGTGGCTAAAGTTTAGGGCAGAGTACTTGGGAGAGGTTCGCTAGTGGTAACTATTTAACAGTCTGATGGCCTTGAGATAGAAGCTGGTTTTCAGTCTCTCGGTCCCAGCTTTGATGCACCTGTACTGACCTCGCCTTCTGGAGGATAGCGGGGTGAACAGGCCGTGGCTTGGGTGGCTGAGGTCCTTGAGGATCTTCTTGGCCTTTCTGTGACACCGGGGGCTGTAGATGTCCTGAAGGGCAGGAGGTGTGCCCCCGGTGATGCGTTGGGCTGACCCCACCAACCTCATGGAGAGCCCTGCGGTTGCGGACAGGGCATTTGCTGAACCAAACGGTGATACAGCCTGACAGGATGCTCTCAATGGTGCATCTGTAAAAGTTTGTGAGGGTCTGCCACAGACTGAAATTCCGTGACAGATAGAGACAAGTGTGTTGACAGAAGGTCAGTGTCGTGAGTCCAGTGTCCTATCCTTCATACCCTATAACAATGAAGGCCTATGGGATTATTGTAGTCAATTAACTACACTTAAACAGATTGTGAATGGAGATCTATTTGTGTTTGTTAAGTGGTGACTGTGGCCTGCATATGATTGTACTGTAGAACGTGAACCCATTCCTTCCTGTTTCCTCAGTGCATGAAACTGACTAAAGAGAGAGATGAAGCAGAGAGCCAGCTGAAACACATCAAGAGAGGTGAGTTCCAGACACTGACCCATCACACATTTTACACTACTGTTACACTCATTACCCTTCCTCACACCTCTCTACACACCCCTCTGGTGATGGCCGCCTCTCCAAATTGGCTCCTGAATGGGTGGGTGTAAGAAGGTATTCCAGTTTCCATCACTACGCGGAGCCTCAGCCAACCATAGTCATGGACTTGTGTTTTGGCAACCCTGCCCAGTTCTTCCTAGCAACATGTAATAAAATACTACAGTAGCTCCATTAACAATTGATTTGGTAAGGAACAAGGTTACAGGGTTGAGTGCTGGAGTCTGATATCATTATGCGAGGTAAGAAAGACAATAATCATTCAACATTCACAGCTACAGTATACTGTAGGTTTTAACGTTCAGTGTAGCATTAGTATGACAGTGTTGTTGTGCTACTTTCTCATAGCTTTCAGTTACCTGTCTTTGGGAATGTTGAATTATAGATTGTGTCATCAGCATTTCATTCAGATGGTTGGCTGTATCGTTACAAGTCCAGTTCCTGTAATGCTTCTGCTTGACACTTTTGTAGGATCGGTAAATCGTGTAAGAAGTTTTTACCTTTTGAAGTGCAGCATGAAATCATTTTTCTTACATAACCTAATAAAGTTAGATGTGTGTCTCTCTCCTCAACCAAGCTGGAACCAATTCTGCTGACCAGTTTCAGCTTCCCAGACAGGCAGTCTTTAAACAGAGAGGTAGCCTATTTTGTTTGCTGGCCTTCAACCTAAACAATAGATAGTTAAAGACAGGTTGCTCTGAATTATGACTGTAGACTCCTAGACTCCATAGGAGTCTTCAGCTAGGGCAAAATAACGTGTTATTACCAGGTCTTATTATAATCAGGGGACTGTTTCTCTCCTCCGTCCTCTGCTGTGCTCGGCATTCATTCATCTCGCTGATCTGAACCACAGTCACCACGCCAACACCTCGTCTTATTTCACTGCATTATTCAAATCCTCAATTATGAATGATTCATTACTAGAGAAAGAGAGGGGCTGCTCCTGTGTTCCAGTCTGGCTTCTATTCTATTGTGTTCTTTCATTCAGAGTGATACTGTATATTTTATAGGTACATTATACTCTAGTCAATATAGGGATATAAGCTTTTAAAATATCATTTCAAGTTGACATGCACTTAAAACAAGATATATTGGTATGTATGACCAACTACAATTTATCATACAATTACCATTAGCTATATAATCTCTGAAAATGAAGATAGCTTATTTTCAATATTACTGAAATCCTGTAATTATAGGCTATAAACTATTTGCTTTGCTAGGACCAGAAGATGGCTGATTTACATTCAAACAACAATAGTACTTCCAAGACCACATCGCTGACTCAGGCCTGCAGCATTTGACGCAGCGAGCCAGCATGACTCTGCAATCCCTGCTGATTAGCCTAGCTTAGCTCCTCTCCCTCCTGACAGCGATAAATGCTTGGTGACTAGGAAAATATTATGCTGCCTCTGTAGAGGAGCTCTGAGTAAGTCACTGTCTGTATCCCAAATGACACCCTGGTGAAACGTAGTGCGCCATGTAAGGAATAGGGTGCCATTTGGTACACAGGCACTGCCTTCCTCAGCGCTCCTCTACAGAGTGTATGACACCATGTTAAAGGCAGGTTTTTTTGGAGGCAACATTCAGCTCAAGGAGCATTGAGCATAGAGCAGTTATTGACCTAGAATCTCTACTACAATACAGACACACAGCCCCTCCAGCTCTGCTCTTCCACTAGTCTCATGTGGAGATCCACTATCCAGGGAGTCAGAGAGGAGTAGTTTAACCGTGGGACAGCTATAGAGATCAGCCTGTCATCATGTGTGTGTTGCAGAACTTTCCTACTGCTCCTAAGCGTGATAACAAGCAGAATCACCTATCCCCTTTCCCAGAATTCTCACGGACTCATGCATGCTCAGTGTCAGACGCCAGGGTTAGGATCGACCTACTGCTTTGTAAAAATGTTGTAAATCAAGCTGGGGATAATATGCAGAGGCATGTGTGTTCAGAAGGCTTAAAGCAAGTGAATGAATAAGCATTAACATGTTGAATATTGCATTAAAATGTTGTGCTATATTGTTCCGCTGCAGCAAAAAAACACATGAATAAACACAGTGGCTGCTTCGGCAGAACACAGAGGACAGGGGGAGTTTAGCAGCCTAGGTAGGCTGTTGTATCCCGAGTTGGATTGATGAAACAGATGAAACCAGATTCTCCCTTTGAGTGGCCAGATGTACTGTAGTAGTACACACTCTATCAACTACGATGCGTAGGGAGCAATATTTCCCTCTCATTTTTTTTTTCAACACTGAGCAAATATCAGGTCTGCTGAGCACAAACTTGAATGTTGTGAAGAATTCTGTGCAATTTTTTTGGTGCACGTTTATTGTGAACACTGAGGCTGTACCCTCTTTAAGTTACAGTTATAACTGTGGCTATTTGATCATAATGTAGTTCTATCAGAGTGGCCTACCATCAAAAACAATGGAGAAAAATACATCCCATAACATTTTAACATGGGAATAGCTGTTCTATCATTCAGCCTACAGTAGCAGCCAATGTGTGGTTTTCAATGCTGGCCTACATTCCATGAGACTTTTGATAAAAACATGCAGGGCTTGACATTAACCTGTTTATCCACTTGTCCTTCAGACAAGGAGGTGACTGAAACTGTTGTGTTGGTTTGATGCAAGAAACAAAATAGAATTATTCCCATACATTACAACAGGGAATCAGACAAATTATGCTACCCTCTGCCTATTGGCTACTCGTCGGAAAATACAACACTCCCCCTTTAAAACAGAAAAAAAATCTCTTTACCTGACTAGTTTTTCAAAGATGGCTAGAAATACGTTTTATGCTCTTGTAGAAAGCAACCACTCCCCCATTGCCGACTAGAAATTAGCTATAACTGGGCTAATAACTCGCTAACTAGCAAAAGATATTAACCAAATGTGCACACGTGGCTACATGCAGCTCTCACTTTGATCTCAAAACAAGCGCATCTTCTCACAACCGCACATACTGTATAGCCTCAACATTGTCCAGTTCAAAGTTAATGGCACAGATTCATACATGGAAATGGTCTATTTGCATACAGTATAAGGATAATGCAGCTCTGATTGGATATGGCGCACCGGTCTGGTAGAGTAGCGGTCGTGCCTGTCAATGCAATAGAATCCTACTCCAATGCGCTCTGTTTCAGAATGTTGCATTGAAAGTAGGTTGCGTTGATTCGATCACAATTCTCACAGAAGAGGGAAACGTCGATATTGTTCACTAATAGGGGAAACAGTAGAAAGTTGAGTGAAGCTTCATCTCGTGCTTCTCTGCTCTGGCTGAAATGTATTCTGCACTGCAGTCCTGCACACGAGCAGTTTAGAGGGAACATTGGTTGGGTAGCATTTCAATCATTTACAAATGATGGCTATCTGGGTGTTGCGGGTGTTATGGGTGTAGTGGATTTTGGGGCTGTTGTGGGTGTAGTGGCTGTTGGGGGTGTAGTAGGTGTAGTGGCTTTTGGGGGTGTAGTGGCTGTTGTGGGTGTAGAGGGTGTTGTGGGTGTTGTAGGTGTAGAGGCTGAAGTGGGTGTTGTTGGTGTTGGGGGTGTAGTGGGGGTTGTAGGTGTAGTGGATGTTGTGGGTGTTGGAGGTGTAGTGGGGGTTGGGTTTTTTGTAGGTGTAGTGAGTATTGTAGGTTTAGGGGGTGTAGTGGGTTTAGTGGGTGTTGTAGGTGTAGTAGGTGTTATTGGGGTTGTAGTGGGTGTTGGGGGTGTTGTGGTTGTTCTAGGTGTAGTGAGTGTGCCAACATGCAATGGTTATGTGCAAATGGGAGAATGATTGCACCTCTTTTCCTTTCAACAACAGCACCCAATCTAATGTGCCCGTGAAATATTTTAAGAACATTTGAAGTACTGTAGCCTTTTGTTTTGACACAAAAATAACCACACAAATTCAGGATAAGCTTAAATATTCAGTGGAACCACATGGACCTTAGTTAATGTGATTGTAGAGTATTTAGTAGCTAGAGTAAAGACTAATAAATGACTTTAAAGGGCCAGAGCCTTCCTGGTCTCCAGTGAAACATGATCTGGTTACATCAGAATGTCACATGGACCCTGCTAAAGTTCTGTCTGTCGCCAGAAGGACCCTGAATAGATCAATAAGGAGAAATAGAGGGAAACTGAATAGCTCAATGAGGAGGAATAGAGGGAAACTGAATAGCTCAATGAGGAGGAATAGAGGGAAACTGAATAGCTCAATAAGGAGAAATAGAGGGAAACTGAATATATCAAATTAGGAGAAATAGAGGGAAACTGAATAGCTCAATGAGGAGGAATAGAGGGAAACTGAATAGATCAATAAGGAGAAATCGAGGGAAACTGAATAGCTCAATGAGGAGGAATAGAGGGAAACTGAATAGCTCAATGAGGAGGACTAGAGGGAAACTGAATAGATCAATAAGGAGAAATAGAGGGAAACTGAATAGCTCAAAGGGGAAATACAGTAACACAATAGACATATTGCCCCCCATTCTGTCATTCATTCATTATTTAAAATAGGAGTCAAATCGTACCATAAAACAATAAAACAAACTGCAATGTAATGTTTTTTTTTTGTATTCCAGTTTCCCAAATGGTGATCGAGGAGGTGAGCGTTCTGCAGACGCAGCTGGAGATAGAAAAATCCTGCAGAGAAAATGCTGAGGCCCTTGCCACCAAGGTAAGACATTGACACTGCTTGACTTAGTAGTTGAGGCCCTTGCCACCAAGGTAAGACACTGACACTGCTTGACTTAGTAGTTGAGGCCCTTGCCACCAAGGTAAGACACTGACACTGTGAGGTGGTTAAATGGATCTAGACTAGAGATCATTAGACTGTTGGTTATTTGTATAGGCTTGTGTGCATAATGTTGGTTATTTGTGTAGGCTTGTGTGCATAATGTTGGTTATTTGTGTAGGCTTGTGTGCATAATGTTGGTTATTTGTGTAGGCTTGTGTGCATAATGTTGGTTATTTGTGTAGGCTTGTGTGCATAATGTTGGTTATTTGTATAGGCTTGTGTGCATAATGTTGGTTATTTGTGTAGACTTGTGTGCATAATGTTGGTTATTTGTGTAGACTTGTGTGCATAATGTTTATTTCCCATAAGCCTCTGATGTGTAGGCTACAGTACATACATATTTTACAATATCACAAACAATCAACATGCCAAATCAGTGAATGTGTCTGTGTGCTATTGGCCTCTGTTATCAGCTTTATTTAATTTGTCTTTATCATATATAATCCAGTGTGTGTTGTTTGTCCCACAGTTGAACAGTGAGAACAGGAAGCTGAAGTATCTGAGCCTGTCGTCTCGACCCTGTCTGGATGAGATGCTACCTAGTATCACAGACTGCATGCCTCTGGAAGAGGAGACGGACACACAGGACACCAGCCCTGACCCGTGCAGCCTGTCCAACAGCAGGGTAAAGGTACCAGACCCGTGCACAGACAGTACCGGGCATAATGTTTATTTCCCATAAGCCCTGATGTGTAGGCACAGACAGTACCAGGTACCTACCAAACAATCAACACAAACAGTGAATGTGGTAGCTATTGGACCAGTTACACAGACATTTACCATTTGTACCTATCAGACCAGTAACCAGTGTGTGTTGTTTGTCCCACAGTTGAACAGTGAGAACAGGACTGAAGTACCAGGTACCTACCAGACCCTGTCACAGAGATGTACCAGGTACCACCAGACTGCATGCCTCTGGAAGACAGACGGACAACAGGACACCAGCCCTGACCCGTACAGCCAGACAGTACCAGGTACCTACCAGACCAGTACACAGACAGTACCGGGTAGTTACCAGACCAGTACACAGACAGTACCAGGTACCTACCAGACCAGTACACAGACAGTACCAGGTACCTACCAGACCAGTACACAGACAGTACCAGGTACCTACCAGACCAGTACACAGACAGTACCAGGTACCTACCAGACCCGTACACAGACAGTACCAGGTGCCTACCAGACCAGTACACAGACAGTACCGGGTACCTACCAGACCAGTACACAGACAGTACCAGGTACCTACCAGACCACTACACAGACAGTACCGGGTAACTACCAGACACGTACACAGACAGTACCGGGTAGCTACCAGACCCGTACACAGACAGTACCGGGTAGCTACCAGACCCGTACACAGACAGTACCGGGTAGCTACCAGACCCGTACACAGACAGTACCGGGTAGCTACCAGACCCGTACACAGACAGTACCGGGTAGCTACCAGACCAGTACACAGACAGTACCGGGTAGCTACCAGACCCATACACAGACAGTACCAGGTACCTACAGACAGACCGGGTACCACAGACAGTACACACCGGGTACCTACCAGACCCGTACACAGACAGTACCGGGTAGCTACCAGACCCGTACACAGACAGTACCGGGTAGCTACCAGACCCGTACACAGACAGTACCGGGTAGCTACCAGACCCGTACACAGACAGACACACAGGACACCAGCCCTGACCCCTACAGCCAGTACCAACAGCAGGTCAATGCTATATCAGACCCTTTGTCTTGATTTGTCTTGACAGGGTTATGGACTGACTGCAATGAAATGTTGTTGTGCCTGTACAGCATATTAAGATTCCCCTTTCTGTTGTTTTTTCTAATGGTATTTCCAGTAGCAAGATAAACCATGTTAAAATGCCAGAGTAATAGAGCTATATGTTAGGATCTTAGTAGTGAAGAGATGTCATCACGTCGTGTCACCCAGGAACCTGTTTCTTCCCCTCCAGAGCTGCAGGAGACAGTGAGCACTCTGCTGGAGGAGAAGAAGAGACTTTCCTGTCAGCTTCAGGAGCAGCAGAGACAGATTGAAGAGCTAAAAGCCCTGGTGAGTATCCACTACCAGGCCTGGTAATCAATACCTCTCACAGGAGGTCTGTCTCAGACAAGCACAGAACTTGTCTCTGTCTGATTGTGGTGGGATTTTGAGGGCGGATGAGAAGACTTGTATTCTATTATATGAGCGTGAATGCAGAATATCTCTGTTTATATAGTCTTATCTTTTTCCCTGTGCATTCGGAAAGTATTCAGACCCCTTGACGTTTTAAACATTTTGTTATGTTACAGCCTTATTCTAAAATGGATTCAAGTGTCCCCCCCTCACAATACCCCATAATGACATCACAATACCCCATAATGACATCACAATACCCCATAATGGCATCACAATACTCCATAATGACATCACAATACCCCATAATGACATCACAATACCCCATAATGACATCACAATACCCCATAATGACAAAGCAAAAACATGTTGGTAGAAATGTTTACTAATTTATAAAAAATACAAAACTGAAATATCACATTTACATAAGTATTCAGACCCTTTACTCAGTACTTTGTTGAAGCACCTTCAGCAGCAATTACAGCTTTGAATCTTCTCATATTTTAGTTTCTCCCATTCTTCTCTGCAGATCCTCTCAAGCTCTGTCAAGTTGGATGGGGAACATCGCTTGTCGTGGAAATTTCCTCTATTTACCAAATCATGAGAGCAAACCACACACTTCAGAGTTAGTTATCAAAGTCCATCTTTAATTATATGAGCTCTATCACAACCCTGTGACTCTCAGATCAATTCAGTGTCTATCAATGAATTCTCTGAGAGTCCCTTCCACATTGCAGCTGAGATCCTTTAATAGCAAAAGACACACATAGTCAGACAGCATAGACATAATAAATCATTCAGCTTTGTCTCCTAAACTATGTTCTCTTCTCAAACTCAGATCCATAAACAAATCCTCCATATCAACAGGCATATATCAAATCCATCCTATCTTGACAAGATCACAGAGACACACTGACTGGCACACAGACATTGTGGAGCCAAGAGATACACGCTTGACCTCTCCCCTCTCTCCGGCCCAAACAACTTAGTCTTGACATAGAACAGATACTGCAACCCCGCCACAGTATTATACAAAAATAACATTCTGATGAGAAGTAACTTACAAACATATGATGAATATAAAACATCTTACCTATGTTACCAACTAATTCTGATTATTCCCCAACACGCTGCACAGCTGTTTTCAGGTCTCTCTAGAGATGTACGATCAGGTTCAAGTCCGGGCTCTGGCTGGGCCACTCAAGGACACTCAGAGATGGGTCCCGAAGCCCCTCCTGCGTTGTCTTAGCCACTTTGTTTAGGGTCGTGGTGGCAGCATTATGCTGCCACCACCATGCTTCACCATAGGGATGGTGCCAGATTTCCTCCAGACGTGACGCTTGGCATTCAAGCCAAAGAGTTCAATCTTGGTTTCATCAGACCAGAGAATTTTGTTTCTCTGGTCTGAGTCCTTTAGGTGCCTTTTTTGACAAACTCCAAGCGGGCTGTCATGTACCTTTTACTGAGGAGTGGCTTCTGTCTGGCCACTCTACCATAAAGGACTGATTGGTAGGGTGCTACAGAGATGGTTGTCTTTCTGTAAGGTTCTCCCATCTCCACAGATAAACTCTAGACCTCTGTCAGAGTGACCATCGGGTTCTTGATCATCTCCCTGACCAAGGTCCTTGTCCCCAGATTTCTCAGGTTGGCCGGGTGGCCAGCTCTAGGAAGTCTTGGTTGTTCCAAACCTTTACCATTTTAGAATGATGGAGACCACTGTGTTCTTGGGGACCTTCAATACTGCAGACATGTTTTGTACCCTTCCCCAGATCTGTGCCTCGACAAAATCCTGCCTCTGGGCTCTTAGGACAATTCCTTTGACCTCATGGTTCATTTTTTGCTCTGATGTGCACTGTCAACTGTGGGACCTTATATAGACAGTTGTGTGTCATGTCCAATCAATTGAATTTACCACAGGTGGACTCCAATCAAGTTGTAGAAACATCTCAAGGATGATCAATGGAAACAGATGCTCCTGAATCAAATTTCGAGTCTCATAGCAAAGGGTCTGAATACTTTTGTAAATAACCTATTTCTGTTTTTTAATTTTAAGAAATGTGCAAAAATGTCTAAAAACCTGTTTTTGCTTTGTCATTATGGGGTATTGTGTTTAGATTGTTGAGGGGGGAAAAAGATTCCATCCATTTTAGAATAAGGCTGTAACCTAACAAAATGTGAAAAAAGTCAATGGGTCTGAATACTTTCCGAATGCACTGTGTATACAGTATATTATATTCTTAGCCATGTTGAAGCACCATAAACCTTGATTGTTCATGTTTTACCAGCCTTTTTGCTCTGTTTGAAATGTTTTTGTAGGCTGAGAAGGAGCAGGCTGAAATGAAGGAGCTTCACAAAACCATTGAGCAGCAAAGCAAGACCATCAAGAGGTTCAATAGAGGTGAGTGACATGATACTCCCATCTCACCATCCTTAATCAACTGTCAAGGCTACTGCTACACAATCTTCCTATTCCCTTCAGAGACATCATCGTGGTAGAGAGACATCATTATGGTAGAGAGACATCATCGTGGTAGAGAGACATCATCGTGGTAGAGAGACATCATCGTGGTAGAGAGACATCATCGTGGTAGAGAGACATCGTCGTGGTAGAGAGACATCATCGTGGTAGAGAGACATCATTGTGGTAGAGAGACATCATTATGGTAGAGAGACATCATCGTGGTAGAGAGACATCATCGTGGTAGAGAGACATCATTGTGGTAGAGAGACATCATTATGGTAGAGAGACATCATCGTGGTAGAGAGACATCATCGTGGTAGAGAGACATCATCGTGGTAGAGAGACATCATCGTGGTAGAGAGACATCATCGTGGTAGAGAGACATCATCGTGGTAGAGAGACATCATCGTGGTAGAGAGACATCATCGTGGTAGAGAGACATCATCGTGGTAGAGAGACATCATCGTGGTAGAGAGACATCATCGTGGTAGAGAGACATCGTCGTGGTAGAGAGACATCATTGTGGTAGAGAGACATCATTATGGTAGAGAGACAGTGGTCTGTAAACAGGTTCAGGCTTTATGCGCTAGATAATTAAATTAGACCCATCCTTCTCAAGTGCCTGTGTTTTAGTGTTTTACTGTTGTTATGCCTCAATTCCTCTCTCTCTCTCTCTCTCTCTCTCTCTCTCTCTAGTGTCTGTGATGGCTACTACAGAGTATGAGGAGATGAAGGAGCAGCTGGATTTGGAGCAGAGCCTGAGGGTGAAGGCTGAGACCTACGCCCACGAGGTAGACAGGCAGGCAGACACACAGACAGACAGTCAGGTAGATATGCAGACAGGTAGGCAGGCAGGTATGCAGGTAGGTAGACAGACAGGCAGTTAGACAGACAAACAGGTAGGCAGGTAGACAGGCAGGTAGACAAACAGGTTGGCAGGCAGGCAGGTAGGTAGGTAGTCAGCTGGCAGGCAGGCAGGAAGGGGAAGACTCATATAAGACATGTTGACTGGGGTAATGTCACTATACTGTATGAAACCTTAAAGCACCATGTTAATTATTCACTTGTACACATGTTTGTTGTCGTTCTCTTAGTGGGACAGCTGACATCTCCATGTTTGTTGTCGTTCTCTTAGTGTGACAGCTGACATCTCCATGTTTGTTGTCATTCTCTTAGTGTGACAGCTGACATCTCCATGTTTGTTGTCATTCTCTTAGTGTGACAGCTGACATCTCCATGTTTGTTGTCATTCTCTTAGTGTGACAGCTGACATCTCCATGTTTGTTGTCATTCTCTTAGTGTGACAGCTGACATCTCCATGTTTGTTGTCATTCTCTTAGTGTGACAGCTGACATCTCCACATGTTTGTTGTCATTCTCTTAGTGTGACAGCTGACATCTCCATGTTTGTTGTCGTTCTCTTAGTGTGACAGCTGACATCTCCACATGTTTGTTGTCATTCTCTTAGTGTGACAGCTGACATCTCCATGTTTGTTGTCGTTCTCTTAGTGTGACAGCTGACATCTCCACATGTTTGTTGTCATTCTCTTAGTGTGACAGCTGACATCTCCATGTTTGTTGTCGTTCTCTTAGTGTGACAGCTGACATCTCCACATGTTTGTTGTCATTCTCTTAGTGTGACAGCTGACATCTCCATGTTTGTTGTCGTTCTCTTAGTGTGACAGCTGACATCTCCATGTTTGTTGTCGTTCTCTTAGTGTGACAGCTGACATCTCCATGTTTGTTGTCATTCTCTTAGTGTGACAGCTGACATCTGCACATGTTTGTTGTCGTTCTCTTAGTGTGACAGCTGACATCTCCATGTTTGTTGTCATTCTCTTAGTGTGACAGCTGACATCTCCATGTTTGTTGTCATTCTCTTAGTGTGACAGCTGACATCTCCATGTTTGTTGTCATTCTCTTAGTGTGACAGCTGACATCTCCACATGTTTGTTGTCATTCTCTTAGTGTGACAGCTGACATCTCCACATGTTTGTTGTCGTTCTCTTAGTGTGACAGCTGACATCTCCATGTTTGTTGTCATTCTCTTAGTGTGACAGCTGACATCTCCATGTTTGTTGTCATTCTCTTAGTGTGACAGCTGACATCTCCATGTTTGTTGTCATTCTCTTAGTGTGACAGCTGACATCTCCATGTTTGTTGTCGTTCTCTTAGTGTGACAGCTGACATCTCCATGTTTGTTGTCATTCTCTTAGTGTGACAGCTGACATCTCCACATGTTTGTTGTCGTTCTCTTAGTGTGACAGCTGACATCTCCATGTTTGTTGTCGTTCTCTTAGTGTGACAGCTGACATCTCCATGTTTGTTGTCATTCTCTTAGTGTGATAGCTGACATCTCCATGTTTGTTGTCATTCTCTTAGTGTGACAGCTGACATCTCCATGTTTGTTGTCATTCTCTTAGTGTGATAGCTGACATCTACATGTTTGTTGTCATTCTCTTAGTGTGACAGCTGACATCTCCATGTTTGTCGTCGTTCTCTTAGTGTGACAGCTGACATCTCCACATGTTTGTTGTCATTCTCTTAGTGTGACAGCTGACATCTCCACATGTTTGTTGTCATTCTCTTAGTGTGACAGCTGACATCTCCATGTTTGTTGTCATTCTCTTAGTGTGACAGCTGACATCTCCACATGTTTGTTGTCATTCTCTTAGTGTGACAGCTGACATCTCCATGTTTGTTGTCATTCTCTTAGTGTGACAGCTGACATCTCCATGTTTGTTGTCATTCTCTTAGTGTGACAGCTGACATCTCCATGTTTGTTGTCGTTCTCTTAGTGTGACAGCTGACATCTCCACATGTTTGTTGTCATTCTCTTAGTGTGACAGCTGACATCTCCATGTTTGTTGTCGTTCTCTTAGTGTGACAGCTGACATCTCACATGTTTGTTGTCGTTCTCTTAGTGTGACAGCTGACATCTCCATGTTTGTTGTCATTCTCTTAGTGTGACAGCTGACATCTCCATGTTTGTTGTCATTCTCTTAGTGTGACAGCTGACATCTCCATGTTTGTTGTCATTCTCTTAGTGTGACAGCTGACATCTCCATGTTTGTTGTCATTCTCTTAGTGTGACAGCTGACATCTCCATGTTTGTTGTCATTCTCTTAGTGTGACAGCTGACATCTCCATGTTTGTTGTCATTCTCTTAGTGTGACAGCTGACATCTCCACATGTTTGTTGTCATTCTCTTAGTGTGACAGCTGACATCTCCATGTTTGTTGTCGTTCTCTTAGTGTGACAGCTGACATCTCCATGTTTGTTGTCGTTCTCTTAGTGTGACAGCTGACATCTCCATGTTTGTTGTCATTCTCTTAGTGTGACAGCTGACATCTCCATGTTTGTTGTCATTCTCTTAGTGTGACAGCTGACATCTCCACATGTTTGTTGTCATTCTCTTAGTGTGACAGCTGACATCTCCATGTTTGTTGTCGTTCTCTTAGTGTGACAGCTGACATCTCCATGTTTGTTGTCGTTCTCTTAGTGTGACAGCTGACATCTCCACATGTTTGTTGTCATTCTCTTAGTGTGACAGCTGACATCTCCATGTTTGTTGTCGTTCTCTTAGTGTGACAGCTGACATCTCCACATGTTTTCTGATAATATGGTTATTTTATTTCCTTACAATTGTTGTATTACTAATGTCTAAATTAGTGTTAGATAAACAGTCATTCTTACTGCTAATTCATTTGAGTATTTATTATTTTGTGTTGAGGAATTGATATTTGATTTTTCTGAATGTGTGTTTACTGACATCCAATAACAGAAACCCTCCAGTCCTAGTCTGGGGACTGAGCAGCAGTACTAGTCCTAGTCTGGGGACTGAGCAGCAGTATTAGTCCTAGTCTGGGGACTGAGCAGCAGTATTAGTCCTAGTCTGGGGACTGAGCAGCAGTACTAGTCCTAGTCTGGGGACTGAGCAGCAGTACTAGTCCTAGTCTGGGGACTGAGCAGCAGTACTAGTCCTAGTCTGGGGACTGAGCAGCAGTATTAGTCCTAGTCTGGGGACTGAGCAGCAGTATTAGTCCTAGTCTGGGGACTGAGCAGCAGTACTAGTCCTAGTCTGGGGACTGAGCAGCAGTACTAGTCCTAGTCTGGGGACTGAGCAGCAGTACTAGTCCTAGTCTGGGGACTGAGCAGTACTAGTCCTAGTCTGGGGACTGAGCAGCAGTACTAGTCCTAGTCTGGGGACTGAGCAGCAGTACTAGTCCTAGTCTGGGGACTGAGCAGCAGTACTAGTCCTAGTCTGGGGACTGAGCAGCAGTCTACTAGTCCTAGTCTGGGGACTGGGGACTAGAGTCTGGGGACTGAGCAGCAGTACTAGTCCTAGTCTGGGGACTGAGGAGCAGTACTAGTCCTAGTCTGGGGACTGAGCAGCAGTACTAGTCCTAGTCTGGGGACTGAGCAGCAGTATTAGTCCTAGTCTGGGGACTGAGCAGCAGTACTAGTCCTAGTCTGGGGACTGAGGAGCAGTACTAGTCCTAGTCTGGGGACTGAGCAGCAGTACTAGTCCTAGTCTGGGGACTGAGCAGCAGTACTAGTCCTAGTCTGGGGACTGAGGAGCAGTACTAGTCCTAGTCTGGGGACTGAGCAGCAGTACTAGTCCTAGTCTGGGGACTGAGGAGCAGTACTAGTCCTAGTCTGGGGACTGAGGAGCAGTACTAGTCCTAGTCTGGGGACTGAGGAGCAGTACTAGTCTGGGGACTGAGGAGCAGTACTAGTCCTAGTCTGGGGTCTGGGGACTGAGGAGCAGTACTAGTCCTAGTCTGGGGACTGAGGAGCAGTACTAGTCCTAGTCTGGGGACTGAGGAGCAGTACTAGTCCTAGTCTGGGGACTGAGGAGCAGTACTAGTCCTAGTCTGGGGACTGAGGAGCAGTACTAGTCCTAGTCTGGGGACTGAGGAGCAGTACTAGTCCTAGTCAGTGAGGAGCAGTACTACTAGTCTGGGGACTGAGGAGCAGTACTAGTCTAGTCTGGGGACTGAGGAGCAGTACTAGTCCTAGTCTGGGGACTGAGGAGCAGTACTAGTCCTAGTCTGGGGACTGAGGAGCAGTACTAGTCTGAGGAGCAGTACTAGTCCTAGTCTGGGGACTGAGACTGAGCAGCAGTACTAGTCCTAGTCTGGGGACTGAGCAGCAGTACTAGTCCTAGTCTGGGGACTGAGCAGCAGTACTAGTCCTAGTCTGGGGACTGAGCAGCAGTACTAGTCCTAGTCTGGGGACTAGTCCTAGTCTGGGGACTGAGGAGCAGTACTAGTCCTAGTCTGGGGACTGAGGAGCAGTACTAGTCCTAGTCTGGGGACTGAGGCAGCAGTACTAGTCCTAGTCTGGGGACTGAGGAGCAGCAGTACTAGTCTGGGTGAGGAGCAGTACTAGTCCTAGTCTGGGGACTGAGGAGCAGTACTAGTCCTAGTCTGGGGACTGAGGAGCAGTACTAGTCCTAGTCTGGGGACTGAGCAGTCCAGTCTGGGGACTGACTAGTCCTAGTCTGGGGACTGAGCAGCAGTACTAGTCCTAGTCTGGGGACTGAGGGAGTCTGGGGACTGAGCAGCAGTACTAGTCCTAGTCTGGGGACTGAGCAGCAGTACTAGTCCTAGTCTGGGGACTGAGCAGCAGTACTAGTCCTAGTCTGGGGACTGAGCAGCAGTACTAGTCCTAGTCTGGGGACTGAGCAGCAGCAGTCCTAGTCTGGGGACTAGCAGTACTAGTCCTAGTCTGGGGACTGAGCAGCAGTACTAGTCCTAGTCTGGGGACTGAGCAGCAGTACTAGTCCTAGTCTCTGAGCAGGGGCAGCAGTACTAGTCCTAGTCTGGGGACTGAGCAGCAGTACTAGTCCTAGTCTGGGGACTGAGCAGCAGTATTAGTCCTAGTCTGGGGACTGAGCAGCAGTATTAGTCCTAGTCTGGGGACTGAGCAGCAGTATTAGTCCTAGTCTGGGGACTGAGCAGCAGTATTAGTCCTAGTCTGGGGACTGAGCAGCAGTACTAGTCCTAGTCTGGGGACTGAGCAGCAGTACTAGTCCTAGTCTGGGGACTGAGCAGCAGTACTAGTCCTAGTCTGGGGACTGAGCAGCAGTACTAGTCCTAGTCTGGGGACTGAGGAGCAGTACTAGTCTGGGGACTGAGCAGCAGTAGTCCTAGTCTGGGGACTGAGCAGCAGTACTAGTCCTAGTCTGGGGACTGAGCAGCAGTACTAGTCCTAGTCTGGGGACTGAGCAGCAGTACTAGTCCTAGTCTGGGGACTGAGCAGCAGTACTAGTCCTAGTCTGGGGACTGAGCAGCAGTACTAGTCCTAGTCTGGGGACAGAGTCCTAGTCTGGGGACTCAGTCCTAGTCTGGGGACTGAGCAGCAGTACTAGTCCTAGTCTGGGGACTGAGCAGCAGTACTAGTCCTAGTCTGGGGACTGAGCAGCAGTACTAGTCCTAGTCTGGGGACTGAAGCAGTACTAGTCCAGTCTGGGGACCAGCAGTACTAGTCCTAGTCTGGGGACTGAACAGCAGTACTAGTCCTAGTCTGGGGACTGAGGAGCAGTACTAGTCCTAGTCTGGGGACTGAACAGCCTAGTCCTAGTCTGGGGACTGAGAGCAGCAGCAGTACTAGTCCTAGTCTGGGGACTGAGCAGCAGTACTAGTCCTAGTCTGGGGACTGAGCAGCAGCAGTACTAGTCCTAGTCTGGGGACTGAGCAGCAGCACTACTAGTCCTAGTCTGGGGACTGAGCAGCAGTACAAGTCCTAATCTGGGGACTGAGCAGCAGCAGTACTAGTCCTAGTCTGGGGACTGAGGAGCTGCAGCACAGACTCAGCACTGCTTTGGGCACACATATGGGCACACATATGGGCACACATATGCTTGGGAGAACCACAGCCACAGTAGTGTGGTGTACTGTTAACTGTTACGCTGCTTGGCCTGAAGCTGGAGAGGGAGAGGGGGTTCTCTGGAGAATGCTGGCTGTGGTTGTTGTAGACCATTTAGATAAAAACAACGCCTGCTTACTTCCTGCTTCATGCTACAGTCTAATGCTTCCATATCCTGCTTCATGCTACAGTCTAATGCTTCCATATCCTGCTTCATGCTAACGTCTAATGCTTCCATATCCTGCTTCATGCTACAGTCTAATGCTTCCATATCCTGCTTCATGCTAAAGTCTAATGCTTCCATATCCTGCTTCATGCTACAGTCTAATGCTTCCATATCCTGCTTCATGCTACAGTCTAATGCTTCCATATCCTGCTTCATGCTACAGTCTAATGCTTCCATATCCTGCTTCATGCTAAAGTCTAATGCTTCTATATCCTGCTTCATGCTACAGTCTAACTCTTCCATACCCTGCTTCATGCTACAGTCTAATGCTTCCCTATCCTGCTTCATGCTACAGTCTAACTCTTCCATACCCTGCTTCATGCTACAGTCTAACTCTTCCATATCCTGCTTCATGCTACAGTCTAATGCTTCCATATCTGGAGAACCTGGGCCTCTTTTCTTTCAAACCACCCTCTCATTCCCTTCCCTTCCCTCCTCCCCTCCTTCCTTCTTTCTCTCTCCTCCTGCAGATGTTGGTGAAGCAGAAAGAGGCTAACAGACAGAGTATGATCCTGCTGCAGAACGCTGACCCAAGCCTGCAGCTGATCAAGGCTCTGGAGGACGTGGCTAATGTTACCAAGACTCTGGAGCAGGAGAGACTGCTGCATCACCAGAAGGTAGGTATGTCTGAGCCTGTCTGTTTAGTGTGTGGCAGAGCTTCGTTCCAAAATGCCCATCCTTGGCAAGGGAGAGGAGAGGGTGTGTTGTCAGTGGAACAAGGAGGATACAACAGAAGGGCTTCAGTGAAATCAATACAGGTTTAATCACAAGGCTCAAGTCTTCTCTTACACAGCACTTCAAAATGTTCTTGGTGAAAATGCCAGGTGTTGTAGAGTGAACGTTAACACACACTCCTATATGGTCTCACCTTGTGGTGCTTGGAATTAACAACTCTGAAGGTCTTTAGAGACCAAAACGAGTTTCAACAAGTCAAAAAAAGCAGAATTGCTCATCTTGATCACATAATGTGTAGTTATTTGGGGTGCAAACTGATTTGTAGATCAGTGATTATGCGCAGTCCAACTAAAATGTAGTCAATCTGGATCTCCATTCATATCCATGTAGGTGAAGGCTCTGGAGGCTGAGCTACAGGAGTACTCTCTGAAACAGCAGATAGCAGAGCTGCAGAGCCAGCTGGAACTGATGGAGGAGGAGAAGAGAGAGACAGAGGGACGTCTGCAGGAAGTAGAGAAGAAGAACCGTGACCTAGAGAAAAGAGGTGAGGAAGACACCTACGGACTGTCAATCACATCTCACTGTGGGTTACCCACAGATTGGATTCCTACAGCTTTGTGAAAGAATACGTCTCCAGCAGTGCCAGTGGAATAGAATAGTTGTCCATCTTCTCATGTTAAAAGACTGGTGACCCAGGCTTCATCTAACACATCTGTCTTTTACATCTTTAGTGCAAGAGCTGCTGCAGGTCCAGCAGAGCACTGAGCCCTCACCAGGCCCTGTACCAGGGATCGCCCCAACCCCCGCCCCTGTTCCCCAGCCCCCTCCACCACCACCACCCCTCCTCCTCCTCCACCCCTCCCCCATCGCGATGCAACCCCCTCAGGTAAGACAATAGTCTGTTAATATGTTGTGTAAAGGCTTGCATGGAGAAATTAATGCTCTAACCACCGATCTGTCTAATCATACTTTAATTTACGCTCTTCATTCAATAGCTCACTGATTGCAATCATGAGGAAATCATCCAAGAGTTCAAAGGGGGGATCCCCAAAGTTACAGCAAGCTCCTGGTACATTTGAAATCACTTAGAATCAAATCTACACCTGTCAGAATAATATAGAATTTCAAGAATATGATTGAAATAAATCCTTCATAATTGAGGAATTTCTTATTTTAAAATCACACATCTTTACAATATTGTCCATGTAACCCTCTGTCTCTCTCCTTGTCGTGTAGAAGGAGCTGCAGAAGGAGGTGCAGAAGGAGGTGCAGACAACGTCAAAGTGAAGGCAGTCAATGAGATGATGGAGAGGATCAAACATGGAGTGGTTCTGAGGCCTGTCAAGGGAGGAGACTCTAAGGTGGAGAGGTCAACACTTCATGTTTTGTTTAAATAATCGTCTTGGAAAATTGTGGAAATATAGACTCTACTTAATGTTGTCAAACTGTGGAAATATAGACTATACTTAATGTTGTCAAACTGTGGAAATATAGACTATACTTAATGTTGTCAAACTGTGGAAATATAGACTCTACTTAATGTCCTCAAACTGATTACTCCCTTATTTTTCCATCCATGTCATGTTTTCTAATCAACTGACTGTCTCCAACCATGTCATGTTTTCTAATCAACTGACTGTCTCCATCCATGTCATGTTTTCTAATCAACTGACTGTCTCCATCCATTGTCATGTTTTCTAATCAACTGACTGTCTCCATCCATGTCATGTTTTCTAATCAACTGACTGTCTCCATCCATTGTCATGTTTTCTAATCAACTGACTGTCTCCATCCATGTCATGTTTTCTAATCAACTGACTGTCTCCATCCATGTCATGTTTTCTAATCAACTGACTGTCTCCAACCTTGTCATGTTTTCTAATCAACTGACTGTCTCCCCAAAGAGAGGGGTCGTAAAAGTGAGTATATTGACTTTTACATCAATTTTGTGACGGTGAAGTCTCTCGGGATCCTAAAATCTCCCCCCAACAACAACACCATATCACAGGGATAATCCACATCATATAGTACAAGAGTGAAATGGATTATAGCAGTTCTGTTATTAATCTCTCACTAAAACCAGTCTTCGGTTTGGCTTTTGGCATGGGGCTCTTTCTCTTCGTGTAACATTGTCCATGGATTACCTCACAGTGTAGACTGACAGACACCACATGGCTGTCGCTTTGATGTCATTTCTTTTATATTGATTGACACCATCACCATGACAACTTACAGGCTCCGAGGAGAAAAATCTATAAAATGGCCTCCAGCTTTTACCTTCATTCTCTCTAATGTAGACCAGCTATGGGATAAAAGTTAAGAACCAGCTGCCAGGCCCGATGTGTGCGTGAGCACATAAGAAAATGTGTGTTATGTCCTGTTTATTAACTTAGTTGATGTATTAATAGCATTCTCTCAACCCCTAGAAACCTCCAGTAATGGAAGAAAAGCTGCCACAGGAGAGTGCCATGGAAGAACTGAAAGGCATTCTGGTATGAAGTGTTTTGTTTTATTTTATTAGCCTTATTATAAAAGCTCATATATGCTTTTAAGAAGTGATGAAACATATATGTTATATAATTATATCTATTACCAACTGTAAAGCACGTTGTCTGTATTTCTGGACCCCCCCCAGGAGACGGTGAAGAAGAGTCCCAGTCGGGGGTCTCAGGAGTCGGTCCCGTCCCCCCCAGGGAAGAGCCCTGTCAGCAGTGAGCTGGAGGTCATCCTTAGGAGGAGACGTAAACAGGCCTGTGACTCTGGAGGAGGTAGCAAAACCATTTGTTTGTTTGGCTTTCTTCATTCTCCTAAAATGGGTATCAGTATAATCTCCTCAGAAGAGGACCATCCTCCTCAGTGAATTTCATAAAAATCTAAATGGGGAAACAAAAATAAAACTATACTAAATATATTCACGTCACCAATGAATTGATTAAAACACACTGTTTTGCAAATAATGTCTACAATAGCCTCAACAGCACTCTGTAAGGTAGCACCATGATGTAGCTGGAGGACAGATAGCTTCTGTCCTCCTCTGGGTACATTGACTTCAATAAAAAACCTAGGAGGCTTGTGGTTCTCAAACCCTTACATAGACTTACACAGTAATTAGGACAACTTCCGGAGGACGTCCTCCAACCTATAGGAGCTCTTGCAGCATGAACTGACATGTTGTCCACCCAATCAAAGGATCAGAGAAATCATTTAGTACTGAAAGCATAAGATACAGCTAGCTAGCACAGCAGTGCATAAAATGTGGTGACTAGTTGACTCAGAGAGAGAAAGACAACAGTTTTGAACAAATTAATTCCTTCCAAGAATTAAGGAGAAGCAAGAGAGAGAGCTAGCTGGATTTCGTAGTATATTTTTTTCACTTTTACATACTTAGCTAGCATCGAATGCAGCTAGCTAGTTTAACCTACTCAAACACCCATCTCAAACAAAGAGGGATGCTATGTTAGCTAGCTGGCTATCTAACACTGGAACTATTCCAAGTCAAGGTAAGCTTTTGGTTTCATTAATTTATTGTCATTGGAGCTAGCTATATTTCATTATATTTTTTTCACTTAGATAGCGAATGCAGCTAGCTAGTTTAGCTTACTCAAACACCTGGCTCAAAACAGAGAAGGATACTATGTTAGCTAGCGGGCTATCCAACACTGGAACTTTTGGTTTCATTAATTTATTGCCACAGGGCCCCACCGGTGTAACTGCTGAACTGCTTGCTGCTGACTGTACACTGTACTGCATGATTGTAGCAGGTTTACTAACGCGTTAGTTCTAGTAGCTATGGTGACTATGACGTGACAACAATGTAGGCTGTGTTTAGCGGTTAGCGGTCATGATATGAAGTTTTGGCTTGGAAAGGTTTTTTCGCCTGGTCACAGACAGCTTATGTGTTGTGCACTGAAGTCCACAGGCGAAGGGAATAGGTGAGAGGAGGAGAGCGCTTAGATAGTTGCGAGAAGGAATTATATATACAATGAGCAAACTGATCATGCTGTTTTTATGTGGGTTGCTATAAAAGTGAACTGTTTACGCGTGATCAGGGGTGTATTCATTCCGCCGATTCTGTTGAAAAAAACATTTCTTTAACGGAAGCAAACGTAACAAAACATACCTGAATTTGTCCAATAGAAACTCTCGTTTGCAACTGTTGGACTAATGATTCCACCCTGGATAACTTAGATGCAGGCAAGAGTGTGCAAGGTGGTATTGAATGTGTCACTGTCTGTCATCTCAAATGTTTCTCTCAACCTGTGTGCACCTACGTTGTAAACTTTCAGTCATAGGCTAGGTTGTATCAACCTCATGATGGGTACAGGGAAGATTTGGCTATCATGTAGTAGCCTAAACATATCCATGTTACATTGAACTGGGTGAATGGAATATGAATGAATATTGTATTGAATGTGTCACTGTCTGTCACCTTGATTACTCAAAAAATGATCTCGGCCTGTGCACAACTACGTTGTAAACTCTCATTCATAGGCCTGGTTGTAGCCACCTCATGACGGGTGTAGGGGACATTCTAGTATCATGTAGTAGCCTAAACCTATTGATGTGAATATGATGGACAGAAATAGTGGAAATAAGGCTCATGCTCATAAAGCATTTAAAAGACATCAACCATTACTGATGGGTATGTACAGACTATGCGAGTGGCCTGCTGGAAAAGAGATGCACATTCTAGCCTTGACTATTCTACATTTCACCACCAGAGGGCAATAGACCCTGTCATGATCATATGCTTGCACTCTAATCATTAAACTATAGGCCAGAGCATGCAGGATGTCACTATTCATTAGTGGTGAGCCACATTCACAGTGTTGTGAATTCAGGAAGAATGATGCAGTGCAGTCTTTGTATCCAGTTCTTAGAATATCTTTGCCTTTGAATATGTCCTGGGACAACCGAGTGTACTGGATGGTTAGATGTTAGGCCTACAGTGTACTGAACCTATGGTTAGATGTTAGGCCTACAGTGTACTGGATGGTTAGATGTTAGGCCTACAGTGTACTGAACCTATGGTTAGATGTTAGGCCTACAGTGTACTGAACCTATGGTTAGATGTTAGGCCTACAGTGTACTGGATGGTTAGATGTTAGGCCTACAGTGTACTGAACCTATGGTTAGATGTTAGGCCTACAGTGTACTGGATGGTTAGATGTTAGGCCTACAATGTACTGAACCTATGGTTAGATGTTAGGCCTACAGTGTACTGGATGGTTAGATGTTAGGCCTACAGTGTACTGAACAGCCTATGGTTAGATGTTAGGCCTACAGTGTACTGAACCTATGGTTAGATGTTAGGCCTACAGTGTACTGGATGGTTAGATGTTAGGCCTACAGTGTACTGAACCTATGGTTAGATGTTAGGCCTACAATGTACTGAACCTATGGTTAGATGTTAGGCCTACAGTGTACTGAACCTATGGTTAGATGTTAGGCCTACAATGTACTGAACCTATGGTTAGATGTTAGGCCTACAGTGTACTGGACATATGGTTAGATGTTAGGCCTACAGTGTACTGGATGGTTAGATGTTAGGTCTACAGTGTACTGGATGGTTAGATGTTAGGTCTACAGTGTACTGAACCTATGGTTAGATGTTAGGCCTACAGTGTACTGAACCTATGGTTAGATGTTAGGTCTACAGTGTACTGGATGGTTAGATGTTAGGTCTACAGTGTACTGAACCTATGGTTAGATGTTAGGCCTACAGTGTACTGAACCTATGGTTAGATGTTAGGCCTACAATGTACTGAACCTATGGTTAGATGTTAGGTCTACAATGTACTGGATGGTTAGATGTTAGGTCTACAGTGTACTGGATGGTTAGATGTTAGACCTACAGTGTACTGGATGGTTAGATGTTAGGCCTACAGTGTACTGGATGGTTAGATGTTAGGCCTACAGTGTACTGGAT
>NC_056449.1:37248579-37313579 GCF_018296145.1 Oncorhynchus tshawytscha | reverse complement strand
AGCCAGAAGGGATGTCTGTTTAAAGAGCTACGTCATGTAAACTGATATTTCTCCAGAAGTCAAATCCTCTATGTTCTTCTACTGTTTTTTTTATTTCTAGAAAGAGTGTCATCTTAGATGTAAAAGGAACAGATAATTACAGTGGTTCTGAGAAGGGAAGAGGGCCTAGAGTTGCCCTGAAGGGAAGAGGGCCTAGAGTTGCCCTGAAGGGAAGAGGGCCTAGAGTTGCCCTGAAGGGAAGAGGGCCTAGAGTTGCCCTGAAGGGAAGAGGGCCTAGAGTTGCCCTGAAGGGAAGAGGGCCTAGTGTTGCCCTGAAGGGAAGGGGGCCTAGAGTTGCCCTGAAGGGAAGGGGGCCTAGAGTTGCCCTGAAGGGAAGGGGGCCTAGAGTTGCCCTGAAGGGAAGGGGGCCTAGAGTTGCCCTGAAGGGAAGGGGGCCTAGAGTTGCCCTGAAGGGAAGGGGGCCTAGAGTTGCCCTGAAGGGAAGGGGGCCTAGAGTTGCCCTGAAGGGAAGGGGGCCTAGAGTTGCCCTGAAGGGAAGGGGGCCTAGAGTTGCCCTGAAGGGAAGGGGGCCTAGAGTTGCCCTGAAGGGAAGGGGGCCTAGAGTTGCCCTGAAGGGAAGGGGGCCTAGAGTTGCCCTGACGGGAAGGGGGCCTAGAGTTGCCCTGACGGGAAGGGGGCCTAGAGTTGCCCTGACGGGAAGGGGGCCTAGAGTTGCCCTGACGGGAAGGGGGCCTAGAGTTGCCCTGACGGGACGAGATAAAACATAATTTCCTCCCTGTGGTGAGGGGGAAAACACTAGTGTTCTCTTGGAAACCACCAGGTGGCAGTGGATCCCAATTATGAAATAGTTGTTTGTTTCTGTAGAGTTTTCTACATGACTGTTTCTCCATACAGTTTGCAATTACACATAGTGCTGTATCACATTTTGTTGAAACTGTAAATATATATATATTTTTATATTAAAACAACATTATTGTATACTTGTCTTGGTTGAACATATCAAGGTATAAAACTAATATGGTGCATTGTATGTTTGCTGTTTAGATTTGGTGGGTTATTTCGCTAAGAGGGGACTGTATCTCAGCCAGGAAATGGTGATTCATTGCAGGCTATGGCATGAAGACGTTGTGTAACTAAATGCATTTATGTAATGTACACAGAGATGGTGGGTGTGAGGTCTTGGACTTGATATGGTATCCTACCCTCTGTATCACAGCTCCCACACACCAACCAGCACAAGACCATGTTATCTTAACTGGGTGAATATGATGCCCTGCCAACTAAGTACAGTATTCAGTCCGGTCCAAAGACTAGCCAAAAAGACTCTCAAATAAATCATACAAGTTCTGGGTTATATTGCATTTTCCTGTCAATGATGTAAATATATATATATATATTTTTTTATACTAATACAATGGCTCAGAGAAATATATTTTGTTTAACAAGTAATACTTTTTCCCCCTCAGATGTTTTGAATACCTCACCTTTTGAGTATAATGGCACTGAGCCTTTTTTTTCTAAAATGTATCAGATTGGAGAACACGTTGGGAGGGATCATAGACCATTGATATCCTTAATCTGCGCTTAGGGACGGCCCTCATCAAATTCCGGAGAATGAGATGGCTATTGCAAAATGTTTGTTTTATTTTGTGGTCGATTTAACATTTCTTTGTGTATTTTGATGTGTGCTTGGGGTTATTGTCTTGCTGGAAAATCCACTCTCTTTTTGAGAGAGAAAAAAAAAAGTTTTACAAAAAGGTTTTCTTCATTTGTGTTAGAATAAAATAATAAAATGTCCAAATGTTTTTGAACAATCTAGCCCAGTATTTGTGTTATTTATTAGATAGTCTTCTTTGCTGATATATGATCCATATATTTTTATGTACATATTCTTTATCCCTTTACACTTGTGTGTATAAGGTAGTAGTTTTGGAATTGTTAGCTTAGATTACTTGTTGGTTATTACTGCATTGTCGGAACTAGAAGCCACAAGCATTTCACTACACTCGCATTAACATCTGCTAACCATGTGTATGTGAAAAATACATTTGATTTGAAATAAATAAAACATGTTTTTAAAAATAAATAAATGGTGTCATTAATGTTGGAACTGACTACTTGGCTGTAAGTAGTCCGTGTGTACGTAATGTGCACTTGTGTTTTCAGTCATGTCATAGTGAGTATGAGTCATGTCATAGTGCGTATGAGTCATGTCATAGTGCGTATGAGTCATGTCATAGTGAGTATGAGTCATGTCATAGTGAGTATGAGTCATGTCATAGTGCGTATGAGTCATGTCATAGTGAGTATGAGTCATGTCATAGTGAGTATGAGTCATGTCATAGTGAGTATGAGTCATGTCATAGTGAGTATGAGTCATGAGTCATGTCATAGTGAGTATGAGTCATGTCAGTATGAGTCATGTCATAGTGAGTATGAGTCATGTCATAGTGAGTATGAGTCATGTCATAGTGATGTCATATGAGTCATGTCATAGTCATGAGTATGAGTCATGTCATAGTGAGTCATATGAGTCATGTCATAGTGAGTGAGTATGAGTCATGTCATAGTCATGTCATAGTATGAGTCATGTCATGAGTATGAGTCATGTCATAGTGAATATGAGTCATGTCATAGTGCGTATGAGTCATGTCATAGTGAGTATTAGTCATGTCATAGTGAATATGAGTCATGTCATAGTGAGTATGAGACGAGTGGTAAGCATATAAGTTCAAGCTAAGTAGTTATCATGATGGGTGATTTGTTGTATGAGACAACAGTGGTAACAGGTTTGAATAAATGTGGGTTTTTGATACTTATGTAGGTGTCATAACCTGCCATGAAATAACACTATGTCACAACAGGTGTAGTGTAAATAAGTAGGTCATGGGTGTTATGACCATACTATGACAGGTTATGTCAGCTGTTATGACGCTGGATGTCAAGTAAAGTGTTACCACAATAGCTTATGTAGCTTGCCTCTGGCCTGCTGCCATAGCTGAGGAGGGAGAACACACCGCTTGTTTAGATGGAAGCACAGCCTGTTCTTTCATACTGTTCTAAGAACATGCTGATGTTCCCAGAATGGAACAGTTCCTGGTGTCTGATGTTTCCAGAATGGAACAGTTCCTGGTGTCTGATGTTTCCAGAACGGTACAGTTCCTCATGTCTGATGTTTCCAGAATGGAACAGTTCCTGGTGTCTGATGTTTCCAGAATGGAACAGTTCCTGGTGTCTGATGTTTCCAGAATGGTACAGTTCCTCGTGTCTGATGTTTCCAGAATGGTACAGTTCCTGATGTCTGATGTTTCCAGAATGGAACAGTTCCTGGTGTCTGATGTTTCCAGAATGGTACAGTTCCTCGTGTCTGATGTTTCCAGAATGGTACAGTTCCTGGTGTCTGATGTTTCCAGAACGGTACAGTTCCTCATGTCTGATGTTTCCAGAATGGAACAGTTCCTGGTGTCTGATGTTTCCAGAATGGAACAGTTCCTGGTGTCTGATGTTTCCAGAATGGTACAGTTCCTCGTGTCTGATGTTTCCAGAATGGAACAGTTCCTGGTGTCTGATGTTTCCAGAATGGTACAGTTCCTGGTGTCTGATGTTTCCAGAATGGTACAGTTCCTGGTGTCTGATGTTTCCAGAACGGTACAGTTCCTCATGTCTGATGTTTCCAGAACGGTACAGTTCCTGGTGTCTGATGTTTCCAGAATGGTACAGTTCTTTGTGTCTGATAACAAAGGAGAAGGTGGGCGATGGAGGGTTGGAAAGAAGAAAAAGAAACGAGTGTCTTGACATCGGGTCTGTGTGAGGCCAGTTACGCTTCCTCTAGGGAATCACCATCTGTGACTAGAGATTAGACATGGTGTCAATTCCTCATTCATCTTCCTCAGCCAAGACAGACACTGCCCAGCGAGAGCCGTCTCAGTGCCCAGATCAGGAGGCTTCGGACTTGGCTGGTGACAGCTGTCCTCTCTCCTCTTTGGTGCTTCTGAGCAGCGGGCTCCAGGATGTTTTCATTTTGCAGCTTCCTATTCCTAGCAGGGATGGAACAGCCACTCCCTAATGTCATTTAGTTTGGGGTATCCTATATCTGTCACGTTGGTCAAAACAACAAAGGATCTAAAATCTGCATTTCAAAACAATGTTAGCAACTCTCAATCTCTTAATTCAAAGACTAAATCATGGTCTTATTGACAGTTGTGGCTGCTTTGTGTGATGTATTTTTGTCTCTATCTTCTTGCCCTTTGTGCTGTTGTCTGTGCCCAGTAATGTCTGTACCATGTTTTGTGCTGCTACCATGTAGTTGTTATGTTGTTTTGCTACCATGCTGTGTTGTCATGTGTTGCTGCTATGTTGTTGTCTTAGGTGTGTCTTTATGTAGTGTTGTGTTGTCTCTCTTTTCGTGATGTGTGTTTTGTCCTATATTTATATTGTATTTTTAATCCCAGGCGTCTGTCCCAGCAGGAGGCCTTTTGGTAGGCCGTCATTGTAAATAAGAATTTGTTCTTAACTGACTTGCCTAGTTAAATAAAGGTTATATGAAATAAAACTCTCTCTCTCCTTCCTGTCATGACAAATGCTAATGTTTCCTATTGTACTTCCATTGTAAGATGTTTTTCCGTTGTCAGCCATCATCAATCGAATGCTAATAAATGACTATTGTTGTTTTAATGGGCTGGACTTAAAGGGGAAAATGTGCTAGAGTTTGGGGAAAAAACACTCCAAACCAATTTGAGGTGAAAGCCCCCTTAGAGGACAACGGGGTTCATGTCTTTCAATTCATCCTCTAAGGTAAATCACAGTGCCACAATGAATCATTGTTGTAGTGAAGGATTCATCTGTTTGAACGATGAGCTCAGACCACAGAACGTGACATCTGAATATGTATTATATGCATTGATCTACCATCTGCTACACCGATGTCCTTTTGAAAAACACAAAAAACATGTTGAATTAATAAGGTCTGATCAACATTGTATTGGTTTCATTATGTAGTTACTGTACACTTTATATTAGAGTATTATAAATACTGTTCTGTATGATAACTAGTAACCAAGCCCACATAACAGTTTGATCAATGACTTCACTAAATTTGAGACCTCTTTATATACAGTGGATGCCGTGATATCAAAGTGTTTGTTAAAGATGAGCTTCCAGCGTAAATCCGATATCATTCCCTCAAGGTCTTACTGTATGTCTGATGAACAGGGCCAGGTCCAGACTTCTGATGTAAACATCACTAGCAAGGTCAGCAGGAGAGGCTTGTTACCTACCTCCATGTCATCGTGATGGCCATAGATATGAATGCTGATCCGTCTATTACGAGGCTGTGCTGTCAGTCGTGGTGTGTTGACAGTGAAGGGTGACAGTAATTAGATTCCCCCCCCATCCATTTGCTGCCGTCCAAATTAGTTACTCTCTGAATCTATGAAGGACCAATTCTCCAGTCTAGATGGATTGGCATTGGGTTGGTTCTCCAGTCTGGATGGATTGGCATTGGGTTGGTTCTCCAGTCTGGATGGATTGGCATTGGGTTGGTTCTCCAGTCTGGATGGATTGGCATTGGGTTGGTTCTCCAGTCTGGATGGATTGGCATTGGGTTTGTTCTCCAGTCCAGATGGATTGGCATTGGGTTTGTTCTCCAGTCTAGATGGATGGATTGGCATTGGGTTTGTTCTCCAGTCCAGATGGATTGGCATTGGGTTTGTTCTCCAGTCCAGATGGATGGATTGGCATTGGGTTTGTTCTCCAGTCTAGATGGATGGATTGGCATTGGGTTTGTTCTCCAGTCTAGATGGATTGGTATTAGGTTTGTTCTCCAGTCCAGATGGATTGGCATTGGGTTTGTTCTCCAGTCTAGATGGATTGGCATTGGGTTTGTTCTCCAGTCCAGATGGATTGTCATTGGGTTTGTTCTCCAGTCCAGATGGATTGGCATTGGGTTTGTTCTCCAGTCCAGATGGATTGGCATTGGGTTTGTTCTCCAGTCCAGATGGATTGGCATTGGGTTTGTTCTCCAGTCCAGATGGATTGGCATTGGGTTTGTTCTCCAGTCCAGATGGATTGGCATTGGGTTTGTTCTCCAGTCCAGATGGATTGGCATTGGGTTTGTTCTCCAGTCCAGATGGATTGGCATTGGGTTTGTTCTCCAGTCTGGATGGATTGGCATTGGGTTTGTTCTCCAGTCCAGATGGATTGGCATTGGGTTTGGTTCTTTAATTGATTGAGCACCTTTCATTTCAAGGTATTCTCAGTTGTTATGTTCTCACTTAGGTAGAAGTCAAAATGCCCAATTTCTCTGCATAAAATATTTGAGGAAACAGTAGAAAGCAGAGACAGCTGTCAATCACAGTACATCAATTGTTTGTTCAAACATGACCCTCCCACCATATTTTACTATTCAATGTCAATTCCAGAACTGGAATTCCAATTCTAAATATCTTCAATGCTTTTTAATTAGGAACATTTGGAATTGGATTTTGGTTTAATTTCTGAATTGACCTCAACCCTGCAACCCACTATTACCCACTGATCACTGATAGTTAGGGTTATGTAATTCCCCCAAGCTTAGCCTCGGACGCCATGCTCTTCACAAGACGAGATTTGGAAGGATAGCTCCGCGAGACGACCCTCACCCTGATTCTCCATTCTCCCACTAGCTGCTAATCATGATAAAGGTTAGATGTGAGGGAAAAAAACATCCTTTCTTCACTGAATTGAAATATAACTCACAGCCCCCAGCCTCCTCAACCCTTCCAAACACAAATGCTCTGCTTTCAAGATTGAAAATAATTGATTCCAGTAATATGATTGGAAGAAAAACAGAATGACGTTTATACATTCTAAATAGCTTTTGGGGGTTAGATAGATATAAATTTAGTTTATTTTGTGTATACATTTGAATGAATTTAATGTACCAGGTGGTCTGTATCAATCAGTACATCAGGTGCTGCTGCTCTCTGTTTATCAGATATGCATAGTCACTTTAACTATACATTCATGTACATACTACCTCAATTGGGCCGACCAACCAGTGTTCCCGCACATTGGCTAACCAGGCTATCTGCATTGTGTCCCGCCCACCACCCACCACCCCCTCTTTTACGCTACTGCTACTCTCTGTTCATCATATATGCATAGTCACTTTAACCATATCTACATACTACCTCAATCAGCCTGACTAACCGGTGTCTGTATGTAGCCTCGCTACTTTTATAGCCTCGCTACTGTATATAGTCTCACTACTGTATATAGCCTCTCTACTGTATATAGCCTCTCTACTGTATATAGCCTGGCTACTGTATATAGCCTCTCTACTGTATATAGCCTCACTACTGTATATAGCCTCACTACTGTATATAGCCTCTCTACTGTATATAGCCTCTCTACTGTATATAGCCTCTCTACTGTATATAGCCTCTCTACTGTATATTGCCTCACTACTGTATATAGCCTCTCTACTGTATATAGCCTCACTACTGTATATAGCCTCGCTACTGTATATAGCCTCTCTACTGTATATAGCCTCTCTACTGTATATAGCCTGGCTACTGTATATAGCCTCTCTACTGTATATAGCCTCACTACTGTATATAGCCTCTCTACTGTATATAGCCTCTCTACTGTATATAGCCTGGCTACTGTATATAGCCTCTCTACTGTATATAGCCTCTCTACTGTATATAGCCTCTCTACTGTATATAGCCTGGCTACTGTATATAGCCCTCTACTGTATATAGCCTCTCTACTGTATATAGCCTGGCTACTGTATATAGCCTTTCTACTGTATATAGCGTCTCTACTGTATATAGCCTGGCTACTGTATATAGCCTCTACTGTATATAGCCCTCTACTGTATATAGCCTGGCTACTGTATATAGCCTCTCTACTGTATATAGCCTGGCTACTGTATATAGCCTCTCTACTGTATATAGCCTCTCTACTGTATATAGCCTGGCTACTGTATATAGCCTCTCTACTGTATATAGCCTCTCTACTGTATATAGCCTCTCTACTGTATATAGCCTGGCTACTGTATATAGCCTCACTACTGTATATAGCCTCTCTACTGTATATAGCCTCACTACTGTATATAGCCTCTCTACTGTATATAGCCTCTCTACTGTATATAGCCTCTCTACTGTATATAGCCTCTCTACTGTATATAGCTTCTCTACTGTTATTTTTCACTGTCTTTTTTACTGTTGTTTATTTCTTTACTTACCTATTGTTCACCTAATACCTTTTTTGCACTATTGGTTAGAGCCTGTCAGTAAGCATTTCACTGTAAGGTCTACTACACCTGTTGTATTCAGCATTTCACTGTAAGGTCTACCTACACCTGTTGTATTCAGCATTTCACTGTAAGGTCTACCTACACCTGTTGTATTCAGCATTTCACTGTAAGGTCTACTACACCTGTTGTATTCAGCATTTCACTGTGAGGTCTACTACACCTGTTGTATTCAGCATTTCACTGTAAGGTCCACTACACCTGTTGTATTCAGCATTTCACTGTAAGGTCTACTACACCTGTTGTATTCAGCATTTCACTGTAAGGTCTACTACACCTGTTGTATTCAGCATTTCACTGTAAGGTCTACTACACCTGTTGTATTCAGCATTTCACTGTAAGGTCCACTACACCTGTTGTATTCAGCATTTCACTGTGAGGTCTACTACACCTGTTGTATTCAGCATTTCACTGTAAGGTCCACTACACCTGTTGTATTCAGCATTTCACTGTGAGGTCTACTACACCTGTTGTATTCAGCATTTCACTGTGAGGTCTACTACACCTGTTGTATTCAGCATTTCACTGTAAGGTCTACTACACCTGTTGTATTCAGCATTTCACTGTCAGGTCTACTACACCTGTTGTATTCAGCATTTCATTGTAAGGTCTACAACACCTGTTGTATTCAGCATTTCACTGTAAGGTCTACTACACCTGTTGTATTCAGTATTTCACTGTAAGGTCTACTACACCTGTTGTATTCAGCATTTCACTGTGAGGTCTACTACACCTGTTGTATTCATCATTTCACTGTGAGGTCTACTACACCTGTTGTATTCAGCATTTCACTGTGAGGTCTACTACACCGGTTGTATTCAGCGCACGTGACAAATAAACTTTGATTTGATTTGAGGTAGCAGGCATTCAAGATGGTGTGCCAGAGATGTCTTTTATTGGATGGTGGATGAGAATTTATGTGTTTTGTACAGGAAAAAAAATTGATGTTTTTACTGATTTCTTGTTTGTCTTGAAATTTTCAATGGAGATTCTCCATTGAGCGTCATGCTTTTCAGTCCGGGAGTAGGTCTAATCTGGGGTTGTCAAACCGACCCTATGCTTCTTTAACAGTAGTATTACAAACATGTCAACTTTTCTGTATGTCTTTCCGTCAGTCCATTACACCAGTGAAAATAAAATCTGCTGCCTGCACTATAGTGGGCTATGGATTTTTCAGGGGGTTAAGGGTTATGTCTGGAGGAGGTAGTGACAGTACAGCCAACCTCTCTATACTGTAATCCACTATGGCTGTTTTCCTGCAAGAACATAGGCCCGTAGGATTTCTTAGTTCGTTTGATGAAATATGAAGGCCCAAACAAATTACTATGCTAATGCCTTTGATGTATGCTTTTACTATGAGAAATTCATTCATTAAGCCACTTTCAACTGTCCATCATTCAAAGCTGTAAAACAAGGAAGAATTGTTATTTTTTAACGCAATACAGATATTAATCCATGTATAGGTTTCTAATTCTGGCTTAGCTAGATGTTAAACTTCACAGCTTCTATTCCCTCACATTACAGGGATTTTCTATTTTAGTTTCACATAGAGAGTATTATGAGTATGATCTTATTTTCATGAGTAACTATTGGAAATTAAATCAAAAGGATCTGGCTTGTGGTTTAATTCATCTCCATATTAACATTTCACTATTGCAGCACCTTATCTGACTATCAAATCATTTCTGGGTAACAATTAAGTATCTTACTGTGATTGTTTTCAATCAAAAATGTAAAAAAAATAAAATAGCTTCTTAGCAAATAGCAATTTCTCAAGCAATAATTTTTCTAGGACTGTCTGGGAGTGGTCTGAGTGGGGAGGGGGAAACTGAAAACAGGCTGTTATTGGCTGAGAGGTTTGGAACTCTCTTATTTGCCGCCTTGATGACATCACCAGGCAGGCCAGAACTCCATCCCACCAAAACAGGCTGAAATTTCAGACAGTCTTTTCAAACGGCTCTAACACTAAAAGGGCATTATCATAATTTTCACAATTTCACAGTATTATTACAACCTTATAGTGTGGAAATATATATCTATATCTTGAATGGAATGTAAGATACTGTAAGAACATGACATTAATACTGTACAAATGTCTCCGAATCTCTCCTTTAAATCTCTTTTCAACTGATAAAGTACTTTTGTCATCCTACATCAGACTCTAAGCAGGGTAGGATAGGTGGCCAGTCAATAGGTAGAAGATACACTATACAGCTGGATAGAAATGAGTAATACACATCTACAGTACATTACAAATACTGTTCGCTCATAATGAGAAGAATCTTCAAAATCAGCCAAGAACAATTTAACAATTTTTTTTAATCAAATGTTTTATTTGTTATGCATTTTAATTTCCCAAATGTACGATGACTCAGTTCCATTGATGAGACAAGTCTACAGCGGTTTGGTTCCACATAGATTATATGACATGCAGATAAGGAAACAAATATTATAATAACTCATATTTTACATTCTCAAACCCCGACACCCTCAATTTCTTATTATTGACAAAGATCCTCAAACGGACATAATGAACAGCATTTTATTTGCCTTTTTCTAGCATCAGTCACATTGAAAAGTACAGCAACAGTGAGCCACATAGAGAATGTTCTAAAAGAAAGGTTGACACAATGATTGATCCCACAACATTTTCCCTCCACAGGGAACGATCAAAATATATTTTAGTGCAAATATCAAAACATTGGAATGTATTTAAGGTTTTGCGTTCGTTTACCCTTTCACACTAGTGTTAGTTGTACATTCTTAGTCAGCAGATCTTATTACAACAGAATATATGGCTGAAAAGGCACCCTATTCCCTGTACACGCTCAGAAGAAAAGGTGCTACCTAGAACCTAAAAGGGTTTTACGTCTGTCCCCATAGGAGAACCCTTTGAATAACCTTTTATAGTTCCAGGTAGAGCCCTTTTGGTTCCAGGTAAAACTCTTTAGCGTTCCATGTAGAACCCTTTTCACAGAGGGTTCTACCTGGAACCAAAAAGTGTTCTCCTATGGGGACAGCCGAAGAACCCCTTTGGAACCCTTTTTACTAAGAGTGTAGGGCCCTAATTTTGACCAGGAATAGGGTGCCATAGCACTAGCAGGCAGTGGCCGCTTTCTCAAGACTGGACTGCATGCCCCACTGCATGGTGGGAGTCTTTCTGTGCACAGTGCTTCGTTTCACACCTCTTTTCGGCAGGACAACAAGCTGGCTAGTTATGAGCTTAAAAAATAGCTTGAAGGTGTTAAGCAACATGACAGAGATGTAACAGCAGTCCAGTCGTCCTAATGAAAGTCCCACGTCAATATCAATAACGTCTACAGTTTGACAGACAATAAAGTTGACCGGAGTGAACTATTTGACAGGTTTAATCTGAAACAGGATGTGTGATCTAATCTTAAAACCTGACCACACTAGAAATCTCCAGATATCATTGCGTGAAAAAAATGTATTTGAAGAAGTAAACATCTCTCTCAGACTAATTATACATTTTATTGTATTTATTATTATTTAATTTTTTACATTTTCATGTATATATCATATAATAATCACTTATTTTAGAAATATCCCCATACCCATGTTGATCGTTTTGACATGAACATGATGTCTGGTAAAACAGTCAATCCGTCTTTGGACAAAGTATACCCATGAAAGTTAAGATGGAGTGTAGGCGTTACATACAAGTTTTCCATGACAACAGAATAGTTTGTCTCTCCATGACAACAGAAACTGACTTAATAATGCAACATCAGACCTTTGTTAACCTATAAAACCTGATATCATTTGTCTTTTCCTTATCCTGAACCATAGTCCAAAGACTACTGTCAAAGTACAAGTAATATGTTATAATTCTTTAGCTTTTCCACCTTTTCAAGTTCACCAGGGCTGGGCTCAATTCCATTTCAAATCAGTCAAACATAGGAATGTTCTTGTGTAATACCAGAGGACACATATCTACATGATTAAATCACGCTATTTGAGAGCTTTATGAGCCTTGTGTTCTTGGCCTTGCTAATAGTATAGGTCCAAAGAACATCAATAAATATTTAATGCAACCAAAATATCTAGTAAACATTACCAGAACAAGTATTGTTTGTGACATATAAACTCATCTACTCTATGTGGAAATGATAATAGCCCTTTGTAAAAATATGTCACAGAGAGAGAGAGACAGAGAGAGAGAGAGAGAGACAGAGGGAGAGAGAGAGAGAGAGAGAGAGAGAGAGAAGGAGAGAGAAGGAGAGAGAGAGAGAGAAGAGAGAAAGAAGAGAGAGAGAGACAGAGGGAGAGAGAGAGGAGATAGAAGGAGAGAGAGAGAGAGAGGAGAGAGAGACAGAGGGAGAGAGAGAGAAGAGACAGAAGGAGAGAGAGAGAGAGAGAGAGAGAGAGAAGAAGAAGGAGGAGAAGAGAGAGAGAGACAGAGGGAGAGAGAGAGAGAGAAGGAGAAAGAAGGAGAGAGAAGAGAGAAGAGAGAGAAGGAGAGAGAGAGAGAGAGAGAGAGAAGGAGAAGAGAGAGAGAGAGAGAGAGAGGGAGAGAGAGAGACAGAGGGAGAGAGAGAAGAGAGACAGAGGGAGAGAGAGAGAGAGAGAGAGAAGAAGGAGAGAGAAGAGAGAGAGAGAAGAGAAAGAAGGAGAGAGAGAGAGAGAGAGAAGGAGAGAGAAGAGAGAGAGACAGAGGGAGAGAGAGAGAGAGAGAGACAGAGGAGAGAGAAGAGAGAGAGAGAGAGAGAGAGAAGAGAGAAGAAGAGAGAGAAGAGGGAGACAGAGAGAGAGAGAGAGAGAGAGAGAGAGAGAGAGAGAAGAAGGAGAGAGAAGGGAGAGAGAGAGAGAGAAGGAGAAAGAAGGAGAGAGAAGAGAGAGAGAAGAGAGAGAAGGAGAGAGAGAGAGAGAGAGACAGAGAGAGAGAGAGAGAGAGAGAGAAGAAGAAGGAGAGAGAAGGAGAGAGACAGAGAGAGAGAGGAGAGAAGGAGAGAGAGAGAGAGAGAAGAAGGAGAGAGAAGAGAGGAGAGAGAGAGAGAGAGAAGGAGAAAGAAGGAGAGAGAGAGAGAGAGAAGGAGAGATAAGGAGAGAGAGAGAGACACAGAGGGAGAGAGAGAGAGAGAGAGAGAGAGAGAGAGAGAGAAGAGAAGAAGGAGAGAGAAGGAGAGAGAAGGAGAGAGAAGGAGAAGAGAGAGAGAGAGAGAGAGAGAGAGAGAAGGAGAGAGAGAGGAGAGATAGAGGAGAGAGAGAAGAAGACAGAAGGAGAGAGAAGAGACAGAGGGAGAGAGAGAGAGAAGGAGATAGAAGGAGAGAGAGAGAGAAGAGAGAGATAAGGAGAGAAGGAGAGAGAGGAGAGGGAGAGAGACAGAGGGAGAGAGAGAGAGAGAGAGAGAGAGAGAGAAGGAGATAGAAGGAGAGAGAGAGAGAGAGAGAGAAGGAGAGAGAAGGAGAGAGAGAGAGAGGGAGAGAGAGACAGAGAAGAAGAAGAAGGAGAGAGAAGGAGAAAGAAGGAGAGAGAGAGAAATATGGCTGTTTTTCCTGTTTAACAATCCCTACTCTAAACAATTCCAGGAGGAAAGTGTGAGTCTCCAAGGTGGATTTTGGACACAGATTTATGCCCCTATCCCAGCCAGGGACAATCACCCAACCATCATATTCACTAATATGCTGCACCAAGGCAGAGAGAAATTTGCATTATAATTGTAAAGCCAAATTCAAACCACTCATACATGTTCCATACATAACTACAATTACAAGAGTATGTGTACAACTGGGGCAGAATATTTAAGTGTGATCTGTATGCTGATTGGAATACATGCTATTGTCTTAGAGGACAATAATATACACAGATGTTTGATTTTATGGTTACTGCATATAGTATGTCCCCAACAGTACATGTGGAGGAAGCATATCTGAACTACAGGTATTGGGAGGAAGACAAAATCCTCAACAGCTTCTTTGACCAAAATGGAAACATATTGTTAAGATGGTCTGTAATAAGGAGAGCAAATCTGTATGGCAACACATCCTGTCTGGACTTTACCCGGGCAGTGGCACACTATCTCTGTGACATGTGTTATGTAGTTTGGGGTATAGGAGAAATCAATTAGAAACTCAATGCATACATACAAGTGTTGTTGAATATGAAATATATACAGTTGAAGTAGGGAAGTTTACATACACTTAGGTTGGAGTCATTAAAACTTGTTTTTCAACCACTCCACACATTTCTTGTTAACAAACTATAGTTTTGGCAAGTTGGTTAGGACATCTACTTTGTGCATGAAACAAGTAATTTTTTCAACAAATGTTTACAGAAAGATTATTTCACTTATAATTCACTGTATCACAATTCCAGTGGGTCAGAAGTTTACATACAATAAGTTGACTGTGCCTTTAAACAGCTTGGAAAATTCCCAAAAATTATGTCATGGCTTTAGAAGCTTCTGATAGGCTAATTGACATAATTTGAGTCAATTGGAGGTGTACCTGTGGATGTATTTCAAGACCTACCTTCAAACTCAGTGCCTCTGCTTGACGTCATGGGAAAATCAAAAGAAATCAGCCAAGAACCCAGAAAAAAATTGAAGACGTCCACAAGTCTGGTTCATCCTTGGGAGCAATTTCCAAACGCCTGAAGGTACCACGTTCATCTGTACAAACAATAGTACGCAAGTATAAACACCATGGGACCACGCAGCCTTCATACCGCTCAGGAAGGAGACGCGTTCTGTCTTCTAGAGATGAACGTACTTTGGTGCGAAAAGTTCAAATCAATCCCAGAACAACAGCAAAGGACCTTGTGAAGATGCTGGAGGAATAGATGGAATTAGATGGTATCATGAGGCAGGAAAATGATGTGGATATATTGAAGCAACATCTCAAGACATCAGTCAGGAAGTTAAAGCTTGGTCACAAATGGGGCTTCCAAATGGACAATGACCCCAAGCATACTTCCAAAGTTGTGGCAAAGTGGCGTAAGGACAGACAAAGTCAAGGTATTGGAGTGGCCATCACAAAGCCCTGACCTCAATACCATAGAAAGTTTGTGGGCAGAACTTAAAAAGCGTGTGTGAGCAAGGAGGCCTACAAACCTGATTCAGTTACACCAGCTCTGTCAGGAGGAATGGGCCAAAATTCACCCAACTTATTGTGGGAAGCTTGTGGAAGTTAAACAATTTAAAGGCAATGCTATCAAATACTAATGGAGTATGTAAACTTCTGACCCACTGGGAATGTGATGAAAGAAATAAAAGCTGAAATAAATCATTCTCTCTATGATTATTCTAACATTTCACATTCTTAAAATAAAGTGGTGATCCTAACGGACCTAAAACAAGGATTATTTTACTGGAATTAAATGTCAGGAATTGTGAAAAACTGAGTTTAAATGTATTTGGCTAAGGTGTATGTAAACTTCTGACTTCAACTGTAATTACATAAAGATAAAGGTAGGGTTGAAGCCGCCCTTTGTAAAACATGTTTCTCAAGAAATAAATCACATCATCACATAAAAGCAGGTCTGGTTGAGCAAGCAAAAATTAATAGCATCTGGGGATGTTACAGCAGTATGATGGTATAGGAGTAGGATGTTATAGGGCCAGGTGTTGTAGGAGTAGGATGTTATAGGAGTAGGGTATTATAGGAGTAGGATGTTATAGGGCCAGGTGTTATAGGAGTAGGATGTTATAGGGCCAGGTGTTATAGAGCCAGGATGTTATAGGGCCAGGTGTTATAGGAGTAGGATGTTATATAGGGCCAGGTGTTATAGGGCCAGGTATTATAGGGCCAGGTGTTATAGGGCCAGGTGTTATAGGATGTTATAGGAGTAGGGTGTTATAGGGCCAGGTGTTATAGGGCCAGGTATTATAGGAGTAGGATGTTATAGGGCCAGGTGTTATAGGGCCAGGTGTTATAGGAGTAGAATGTTATAGGGCCAGGTGTTATAGGGCCAGGTATTACAGCAGTAGGATGTTATAGGAGTAGGATGTTATAGGGCCAGGTGTTATAGGGCCAGGTATTATAGGAGTAGGATGTTATAGGGTTATAGGGCCAGGTGTTACAGGGCCAGGTGTTATAGGAGTAGGGTGTTATAGGGCCAGGTGTTATAAGAGTAGGATGTTATAGGGCCAGGTATTATAGGAGTAGGGTGTTATAGGGCCAGGTGTTATAAGAGTAGGATGTTATAGGGCCAGGTGTTATAAGTGTTAGGATGTTATAGGGCCAGGTGTTATAGGTGGGCCAGGTGTTATAGGAGTAGGGTGTTATAGGGCCAGGTGTTATAGGGCCAGGTGTTATAGGGCCAGGTGTTATAGGGCCAGGTGTTATAGGGCCAGGTGTTATAGGATTAGATGTTAGGATGTTATAGGGCCAGGTGTTATAGGGCCAGGTGTTATAGGGCCAGGTGTTATAGGATTAGGATGTTATAGGGCCAGGTGTTATAGGAGTAGGGTGTTATAGGGCCAGGTGTTATACGGCCAGGTGTTATAGGAGTAGGGTGTTATAGGGAGTAGGGTGTTATAGGGCCAGGTGTTATAGGGCCAGGTGTTATAGGATTAGGATGTTATAGGGCCAGGGGCCAGGTGTTATAGGAGTAGGGTGTTATAGGGCCAGGTGTTATATGGCCAGGTGTTATAGGAGTAGGATGTTATAGGGGTAGGTGTTATAGGAGTAGGGTGTTATAGGGCCAGGTGTTATAGGAGTAGATGTTATAGGAGTAGATGTTATAGGGGTAGGGTGTTATAGGGCCAGGTATTATAGGAGTAGGGTGTTATAGGAGTAGGTGTTATAGGAGTAGGTGTTATAGGGCCAGGTGTTATAGGGCCAGGTGTTATAGGGCCAGGTATTATAGGAGTAGATGTTATAGGAGTAGGTGTTATAGGAGTAGGGTGTTATAGGGCCAGGTATTATAGGAGTAGATGTTATAGGAGTAGGTGTTATAGGAGTAGGGTGTTATAGGAGTAGGGTGTTATAGGGCCAGGTATTATAGGAGTAGATGTTATAGGAGTAGGTGTTATAGGAGTAGGTGTTATAGGAGTAGGGTGTTATAGGAGTAGGGTGTTCTAGGGCCAGGTGTTATAGGAGTAGGTGTTATAGGAGTAGGTGTTATAGGAGTAGGGTGTTATAGGAGTAGGGTGTTCTAGGGCCAGGTGTTATAGGAGTAGGTGTTATAGGAGTAGGGTGTTATAGGAGTAGGGTGTTATAGGAGTAGGGTGTTATAGGAGTAGGGTGTTATAGGGCCAGGTATTATAGGAGTAGGGTGTTCTAGGGCCAGGTGTTATAGGAGTAGATGTTATAGGAGTAGGTGTTATAGGAGTAGGGTGTTATAGGAGTAGGGTGTTATAGGAGCAGGGTGTTATAGGAGTAGGGTGTTCTAGGGCCAGGTATTATAGGAGTAGGGTGTTCTAGGGCCAGGTGTTATAGGATGTTAGGGTGTTATAGGAGTAGGGTGTTATAGGGCCAGGTATTATAGGAGTAGTAGGTGTTTCAGGTGTTATAGGGCCAGGTGTTATAGGAGTAGATGTTATAGGAGTAGGGTGTTATAGGAGTAGGGTGTTATAGGAGTAGGGTGTTATAGGAGTAGGTGTTATAGGAGTAGGTGTTATAGGGTGTTATAGGAGTAGGTGTTATAGGAGTAGGGTGTTATAGGAGTAGGGTGTTATAGGCCAGTAGGGTGTTATAGGAGTAGGGTGTTATAGGAGTAGGGTGTTATAGGGTAGGGTGTTATAGGGCCAGGTGTTATAGGGTGTTATAGGAGTAGGGTGTTATAGGAGTAGGTGTTATAGGAGTAGGGTGTTCTAGGGCCAGGTGTTATAGGAGTAGGGTGTTATAGGAGTAGGGTGTTATAGGGCCAGGTATTATAGGAGTAGGGTGTTCTAGGGCCAGGTGTTATAGGAGTAGATGTTATAGGAGTAGGGTGATATAGGAGTAGGGTGTTATAGGAGTAGGGTGTTATAGGAGTAGGGTGTTATAGGAGTAGGTGTTATAGGAGTAGGGTGTTATAGGAGTAGGGTGTTATCAGGTGTTATAGGAGTAGGGTGTTATAGGAGTAGGGTGTTATAGGAGTAGGGTGTTATAGGGTAGGGTGTTATAGGTGTTATAGGTAGGGTGTTATAGGTGTTATAGGAGTAGGGTGTTCTAGGGCCAGGGGTTCTAGGGCCAGGTGTTATAGGGAGGGGTGTTCTAGGGAGGTATTATAGGGGTGTTATAGGAGTAGGGGTGTTATAGGAGTAGGGTGTTATAGGAGTAGGGTGTTATAGGAGTAGGTGTTATAGGAGTAGGGTGTTATAGGAGTAGGGTGTTATAGGAGTAGGGTGTTATAGGAGTAGGTGTTATAGGAGTAGGTGTTATAGGAGTAGGGTGTTATAGGAGTAGGTGTTATAGGAGTAGGGTGTTATAGGAGTAGGGTGTTATAGGAGTAGGTGTTATAGGAGTAGGGTGTTATAGGGCCACGTGTTATAGGAATACATTTTACAGCATTAGATATACATTTATGGACTGAGTTCAAAAATTATTTTTTAAATCTTTGGACATTTTTTAGGAGCTGAATGAAAGTACATGATGGAGATGTATTCGAACATGTGTCTGTGTATCGATCTGACATATAATTCAGATATATCGGATATATCGATATAATTCAGTCTATTTGTCATCACCATCTTTTGTATTGTAGTATTTGGTGTAATTTCCCTCCTATGTCCCTTTAGTTTTGTATGCTGGAGATGTGAAAGGAATGTGTTAAGTATTTTTTTTTTTTGCGGGCATATGGCACAACTATTACAGTCTAGTTAGAGTTTGTGCACATAAGATTCAGAGACACTTATAAACAGGGTCTATATGAATCAACAACATGGTGTCACGTCACGATAGAAAGACACACACATAGTATAAACACACAGTACAAGTAGTAGTACACAGACATCATTTCAATGGCTTCATCATATTTCTCCTTGTCTTTTCTTTGCGTATACACTTGTATACATGTTAGGATACAGTTGGTGAGAAGGGTTTAGACACATAGGTAGACACATAGGTAGACACATAGGTAGACACATAGGTAGACACATAGATAGATCGCTTAACAAAATTATGTTTTTTTCTTTTCAGAAAACAAACGTTATCATTTTTTTTGCAGTTGAAACAATATGGCTTTAACTAGTGAAAACCCTATCAGACTTTTTTTTTTTTTTTAAGTTAAGAATAATTTACTCATAACTTATGATTATTGAAATGTTTTTGTTCATTTTTTGGAATATATCAATCTTCAATGTCATGTAGCCATGTACGTTATTAGAAAGATATGAGAATTTCTTACAATAAAACTTCACAGGATTTGGTCTTTGGAAAGTGAAAATGTATGTTGCCAGCCTATTTCTACTGCTATCAACAAGACCAAATCTGGACCACTTCCTTAGTTCTGGACCACTTCCTTACTTCTGGACCACTTCCTTACTTCTGGACCACTTCCTTACTTCTGGACCACTCCCTTACTTCTGGACCACTCCCTTACTTCTGGACCACTCCCTTACTTCTGGACCACTTCCTTACTTCTGGACCACTTCCTTACTTCTGGACCACTTCCTTACTTCTGGACCACTTCCTTACTTCTGGACCACTTCCTTAGTTCTGGACAGTTTCCTTATTTACTAGTGACAAAAGAAATTATCGTTTTTTTCCCCCAGTATCTTTGGATTTGATATTAATGAATTCAAACAGTAATTAGTTAAGCATGTACTTTGTGTAAAACAGACATGTGGTATGGGAGGTGAGTAGTGAAATAATGACATAGGCAGTATTGGCTTCCTTCAATGTAATGCAGTTCTGATTATTTCCTTGTCTTTGGCATTAACCACCAACTGCTAAATATGATGTTGACTAAATAATTTTTATAGAACTGTGCTTGTTTTTCTTCTTCTCTACACTGAATATGAATCGTGTGTATTCTATGGATAATCTGAGTGTATAATGTTGAATATGAATCGTGTGTACAGTATTCTATGGATAATCTGAGTGTATAATGTTGAATATGAATCGTGTGTATTCTATGGATAATCTGAGTGTATAATGTTGAATATGAATCGTGTGTACAGTATTCTATGGATAATCTGAGTGTATAATGTTGAATATGAATCGTGTGTACAGTATTCTATGGATAATCTGAGTGTATAATGTTGAATATGAATCGTGTGTACAGTATTCTATGGATAATCTGAGTGTATAATGTTGAATATGAATCGTGTGTATTCTATGGATAATCTGAGTGTATAATGTTGAATATGAATCGTGTGTACAGTATTCTATGGATAATCTGAGTGTATAATGTTGAATATGAATCGTGTGTTTTCTATGGATAATCTGAGTATATAATGTTGAATATGAATCGTGTGTACAGTATTCTATGGATAATCTGAGTGAATAATGTTGAATATGAATCGTGTGTATTCTCTGGATAATCTGAGTGTATAATGTTGAATATGAATCGTGTACAGTATTCTATGGATAATCTGAGTGTATAATGTTGAATATGAATCGTGTGTACAGTATTCTATGGATAATCTGAGTGTATAATGTTGAATATGAATCGTGTGTACAGTATTCTATGGATAATCTGAGTGTATAATGTTGAATATGAATCGTGTGTATTCTCTGGATAATCTGAGTGTATAATGTTGAATATGAATCGTGTGTAATCTCTGGATAATCTGAAAGTATAACTTTGATGCAGTGATCTTTGTTTATAATGCAACAGTAAGTAAAGATGGTTTCTCTCACAAAAATGCAGTCTGTCAAGCTGATAATTAGAGATGTTTTATATTAGTCCAGTTTTTAAAGGGAAATCAAATAGTCCAGATTACTTTAGTGTTTCATATCATAAGAAGGTATGAGACCAGATCTATACATAGAGCCAGACTAACATTAAATACATACGTCAATAATGTGGCCGGTTTACTTCCTTTTAAGACAAACACGGCATTATAAAGTTAAATTACGTTGTCTAACGACTTCAACGAGACCCTCATTAACAGTTCCCCTGTTGGAGGAAGTCCTATGGAGGGCACAGTCTAAACTAACTAAACTGCTGATCTCAAAAAGACCCAGAATAGAATATCCCCTTCCCATACAGTTACAGTAGCTTACTTATTATAAAAATAGAAAAAGCCAGTGAATTTTAAAAAAAGCGCTCCATCTTCAGATACGTGTTGTCAGTGCTTTTCAACCACATGAGCAGGAATTGCCCATTGAAGTGTCCATTAGTACGGTGGGTTGAACCCTGCTCTCTAATGCATGGCTGGACAGAAACTCCTTACCCCAGTCAATACCAATGGCCAACCAATCCAAATGCATCTCCCTGGTGCAGTGGATCGATCTACCAATGTTGGAATGTTAGATAAGTGGATAATTGTTTTTTATATATACACTTAGTCGGTGGTTGAGAGACCGACCAAAAGCTGTGGGGCGGTATATAACCACATTGTGTCTAGTCTAGAAAACAACAAATATTTCTGTAAAGGCAGTGAATAGCCACCTCACACAGTTTGGCAAGAACCCTTCCACCCCTCCTACCCCCCTCCTCCAGTCCCAGATCTCCCCTCCCCAGTCCCAGATCTTCCCTCCCCTCCCCTCCCCCAGTCCCAGATCTCCCCCCAGTCCCAGATCTTCCCTCCCCTCCCCCAGTCCCAGATTTTCCCTCCCCTCCCCCAGTCCCAGATCTCCCCTCACCTCCCCCAGTCCCAGATCTTCCCTCCCCTCCCCCAGTCCCAGATCTCCCATCCCCTCCCTCAGTGCTAGATCTTCCCTCCCCTCCCCCAGTCCCAGATCTTCCCTCCCCTCCCCCAGATCTCCCCTCCCCTCCCCCAGTCCCAGATCTCCCCTCCCCCAGTCCCAGATCTTCCCTCCCCTCCCCCAGTCCCAGATATTCCCTCCCCTCCATCAGTCCCAGATCTCCTCTCCCCTCCCCCAGTCCCAGATCTTCCCTCCCTCCCCCAGTCCCAGATCTCCCCTCCCCTCCCTCAGTCCTAGATCTCCCTCCCCTCCCCTCCCTCAGTCCCAGATCTCCCTCCCTCAGTCCTAGATCTCCCCTCCCCTCCCCCAGTCCCAGATCTTCCCTCCCCTCCCCCAGTCCCAGATATCCCCTCCCCTCCCTCAGTCCCAGATCTCTCCTCCCCTCCCCCAGTCCCAGATCTTCCCTCCCCTCCCCCAGTCCCAGATCTCCCCTCCCCTCCCCCCCAGTCCCAGATCTCCCCTCCCTCAGTCCCAGATCTCCCTCCCTCAGTCCTAGATCTCCCCTCCCCTGGCTGGACCGAACCATGTGTTGTTATTGTTGATGTGTTCATTACTTCTTGAACATGTCCTGCAGAGGTCCAGGGAGGAACTTGAGGACGGTGTCCAGAATGCTCTCCTCATCCTCGTCGTCCTCGTCTCCGCACCCGGCTGGGATGGCCTTCTTGGCGCGTGTCAGAGACCCCTCACAGGCCTGCTCCATGGCTGCCTTCTCTTCCGCCTCCTTCTCCTCCTTCTTCTTCAGTCCATACTGCGCGGATAAAGGGCAGGGAGTTAACACTATGCAGTATATACTGTATGAGGATGTCACTTTCAAAGAAGTAACGCCCCCCACCCCCCTGTTGAGGTCATATGGTGTTCCACAAGGTTTGATTCTTGGACCTATATTGCCTTCAGAAAGTATTCACACACTGACTTTTTCCACATTTTGTTGTGTTACAAAGTGGAATTAAAACGTGTTGAATTGACATGTTTTTTTGTCACCTGCCTACACACCATACCCCATAATGTCAAAGTGGAATTATGTTTTAAGATGGGGTTTTTTACTAATAAAAAAATGAATAAGTATTCAACACCTTTGTTATGGGGCTGTTCAGGAGTAAACATTTATTTAACAAGTCACATAATAAGTTGCATGGACTCGACAAAACCTATTCCCCCTCAGGAGACTGAAAAGATTTGGCATGGGTCCTCAGATCCACAAAAGGTTATACAGCTGCACCATCGAGAGCATGCTGACCGGTTGCATCACTGCCTGTTATGGCAACTGCTCGGACTCCGAAAGCAAGGCACTACAGAGGGTAGTGCGTACGGCCACATCACTGGGGCCAAGCTTCCGGCCATCTAGGACCTCTATGCCAGGCGGTGTCAGAAGAAGGCCCTAAAAATTGTCAAAGAATCCAGCCACCTTAGTCATGAACTGTTCTCCCTACTACCGCATGGCAAGCGGTACCGGAGCGCCAAGTCTAGGTCCAAGAGGATTCTAAACAGCTTCTACCCCCGGGCCATTTGACTTCTGAACAGCTAATCAAATGGCTACCCAGACTATTTGCACCCCCCTTACGCTGCTGCTACTCTCTGTTAATTATCTATGCATAGTCACTTTAATAATTCTACCTACATGTACATATTACCTCAATTACATTGACTAACCGGTGCCCCCAGCACATTGACTCTGTACCAGTACCCCTGTATATAGTCTCCACATTGACTCTGTACCAGTACCCCTGTATATAGCCTCCACATTGACTCTGTACCAGTACCCCTGTATATAGTCTCCACATTGACTCTGTACCAGTACCCCCTGTATATAGTCTCCACATTGACTCTGTACCAGTACCCCTGTATATAGCCTCCACATTGACTCTGTACCAGTACCCCTGTATATAGTCTCCACATTGACTCTGTACCAGTACCCCCTGTATATAGTCTCCACATTGACTCTGTACCAGTACCCCCTGTATATAGCCTCCACATTGACTCTGTACCAGTACCCCCTGTATATAGCCTCCACATTGACTCTGTACCAGTACCCCCTGTATATAGCCTCCACATTGACTCTGTACCAGTACCCCCTGTATATAGCCTCCACATTGACTCTGTACCAGTACCCCTGTATATAGCCTCCACATTGACTCTGTACCAGTGCCCCTGTATATAGCCTCCACATTGACTCTGTACCAGTACCCCTGTATATAGCCTCCACATTGACTCTGTACCAGTACCCCCTGTATATAGCCTCCACATTGACTCTGTACCAGTACCCCCTGTATATAGCCTCCACATTGACTCTGTACCAGTACCCCTGTATATAGCCTCCACATTGACTCTGTACCAGTACCCCCTGTATATAGCCTCCACATTGACTCAGTACCCCCTGTATATAGCCTCCACATTGACTCTGTACCAGTACCCCCTGTATATAGCCTCCACATTGACTCTGTACCAGTATCCCCTGTATATAGCCTCCACATTGACTCTGTACCAGTACTCCCTGTATATAGCCTCCACATTGACTCTGTACCAGTACCCCTGTATAAAGCCTCCACATTGACTCCTTACCAATACCCCTGTATATAGCCTCCACATTGACTCTGTACCGGTAGCCCCTGTATATAGCCTCCACATTGACTCTGTACCAGTAGCCCCTGTATATAGCCTCCACATTGACTCTGTACCAGTACCCCTGTATATAGCCTCCACATTGACTCTGTACCAGTACCCCCTGTATATAGCCTCCACATTGACTCTGTACCAGTACCCCCTGTATATAGCCTCCACATTGACTCTGTACCAGTAGCCCCTGTATATAGCCTCCACATTGACTCTGTACCAGTACCCCCTGTATATAGCCTCCACATTGACTCTGTACCAGTACCCCTGTATATAGCCTCCACATTGACTCTGTACCAGTACCCCCTGTATATAGCCTCCACATTGACTCTGTACCAGTACCCCTGTATATAGCCTCCACATTGACTCTGTACCAGTACCCCCTGTATATAGCCTCCACATTGACTCTGTACCAGTACCCCTGTATATAGCCTCCACATTGACTCTGTACCAGTACCCCCTGTATATAGCCTCCACATTGACTCTGTACCAGTACCCCCTGTATATAGCCTCCACATTGACTCTGTACCAGTACCCCTGTATATAGCCTCCACATTGACTCTGTACCAGTACCCCATGTATATAGCCTCCACATTGACTCTGTACCAGTACCCCCTGTATATAGCCTCCACATTGACTCTGTACCAGTACCCCTGTATATAGCCTCCACATTGACTCTGTACCAGTACCCCCTGTATATAGCCTCCACATTGACTCTGTACCAGTACCCCTGTATATAGCCTCCACATTGACTCTGTACCAGTACCCCTGTATATAGCCTCCACATTGACTCTGTACCAGTACCCCCTGTATATAACCTCCACATTGACTCTGTACCAGTACCCCATGTATATAGCCTCCACATTGACTCTGTACCTTACCCCCTGTTATTCCACATTGACTCTGTACCAGTACCCCCTTTTAAAACTGCATTGTATATAGGTTAAGGACTTGTACCAGTAAGTATATAGCCTCCACATTTGACTCTGTACCAGGTCTAACCTGACTTGTATACCCCAGTATTTCATTGACTGTACCAGGTCTATACCTCCACATTGTCTTACCAGTACCCCCATTAGCCTCCACATTGACTCTGTACCAGTGCCCCCTGTATATATCCTCCACATTGACTCTGTACCGTAATACCCTGTATATATCCTCCACATTGACTCTGTACCAGTACCCCCTGTATATAGTCTCCACATTGACTCTGTACCGGTACCCCCTGTATATAGTCTCACTATTGTTATTTTCTGCTGCTCTTTAATTACTTGTTATTCTTATCTCTTACTTTTTACTTCTCTTTTTTTCTTTTTAAAACTGCATTGTTGGTTAAGGGCTTGAAGTAAGTAAGCATTTCACTGTAAGGTCTAACCTGTTGTATTCAGCATTTCACTGTAAGGTCTAACCTGTTGTATTCAGCATTTCACTGTGAGGTCTAACCTGTTGTATTCAGCATTTCACTGTAAGGTCTACTACACCTGTTGTATTCAGCATTTCACTGTAAGGTCTACTACACCTGTTGTATTCAGCATTTCACTGTAAGGTGAACCTGTTGTATTTGGCGCATGTGACAAATATAGTTTGATTTGATTTGACTCACTCTATGTGCAATAATAATGTTTACCATGATTTTTGAATGACTACCTCATCTCTGTACCCCACACACAAAATGATCTGTAAGGTCTCTCAGTTGAGCAGTGAATTTCAAACACAGATTCAACCACAAAGACCAGGGAGGTTTTCCAATGCCTCATAAAGAAGGGCACCTATTGGTAGATGGGTAAAAATAAGAATTCTAACATTGAATATCCCTTTGACCAATACACATAGTCAGCACAAAGATACAGGTGTCCTTCCTAACTCAGTTGCCAGAGAGGAAGGAAACCGCTCAGGGATTTCACCATGAGGAGAATGGCAACTTTAAAACAGTTAGAGTTTAATGGCTGTGACAGGAGAAAACTGAGGATGGATCAACAACATTGTAGTTGCTCCACAATAACAAATCTAAATGACAGAGTGAAAAGAAGGAAGCCTGTATAGAATAACAATTTTCCAAAACATGCATCCTATTTGCAACAAGGCACAAAAGTAATACTGCAAGAAATGTGGCAAAGTAATTAACTTTTTGTCCTGAATTCAAAGTTTTTAGTCTGATACAACACAATACTGAATCATGTATAGTGGTGGCTGCATCATGTTATGGGTATGATTGTAATCATTAAGGACTGGGGAGTTTTCAAGGATAAAATAAAATATGGAATGGATCTAAGTACAGGTAAAATCCTAGAGGAAAACCTGGTTCAGTCTGCTTTCTACCAGACACTGGGAGATGAACTCACCTTTCAGCAGGACAATAACCTAAAACACAAGGCCAAATCTACACTAGAGTTGCTTACCAAGTGGTCAATGAATGTTCCTGAATGGTTGAGTTACAGTTTTGACTTAAATCTACTTGAAAATCTATGGCAAGACCTGAAAATAGTTGTCTAGTAATGATTAACAACAAATTTGACAGAGCTTGAAGAATTTTGAAAATAATAATGGGCAAATATTGTACAGTCCAGGTGTTGAAAGCTCTTAGAGACTTACCCAGACAGTCTCACCACTGAAATAGCTGCCAAAGGTGATTCTAACATGTATTGACTCATGGGTGTGAATACTTATGTAAATGAGACATTTCTGTATTTCATTTTCAATAAATGAGCAAAAATGTCTAAAAACATGTTTTCACTTTGTCCTTATGGATTATTGTGTAGATGAATTAGACACAAAATCTATTGAATCCATTTTGAATTCAGGCTGTAACACAGCAACATGTGGAATAAGTCAAAGGGTATGAATACTTTCTGAAGGCTCTGTACATTATTTCTAATTTACATTAAAGGGGCAATCTAGGGTTAAAAGAACAACAAAACACGTTTTTAGGTACAGTATACAGGGGAAAGTTGGAGCTGGAGAAATGTAAGAGTTTTTTAAAAAGGGGGCGGTGTGTGGGGGGGGGCTACATTGAATGTAAAATAGTTTCAGACTAGTTTGTGGACTGCTGCAGTGCTCACCTTGTCTCTGATGGACTGTCGTACTACTTCTCTTTCTGCCTCCATTTTCCGGTGCTTATCCTTCCTCTCCTCTTCCTGTTGTCTCAGTGCCTCCTGTCTCTCCTCCTCTTCCTCCTTCTTCTTCTTCGCGACCTCTGGATCCTTCTCCTCCTCTCCTCCTAACATTTTCCCCATGTCTTTAGTGGCCCCTTGAGGAAACAGTCACACACACAGAGCCAGAAGTCATTCAATTAAAATACTGTAGACAGGTGTGTGCCCTTTCCAAATCATGTCCAATCAATTGGATTTACCACAGGTGGACTCCAATCAAGTTGTAGAAACATTTCAAAGGTTTTTTCAATAGAAACAGGATGCACCTGAGCTCAGTTTTGAATCTCATAGCAAAGGGTCTGAACACGTATGTAAAAAAGGTATTTGTGTTTTTAATTTTTTAAACATTTGCAGAAAAAGCTAAACGTAGAAAAAGGGGCGGGGTCTTGAATACTTTCCAAATGTACTGTATATGATCATCAGGGGCGGCAGGGTGGCCTAGTGGTTAGAGTGTAGAGGGGGCAGGGTGGCCTAGTGGTTAGAGTGTAGAGGGGGCAGGGTGGCCTAGTGGTTAGAGTGTAGAGGGGGCAGGTACCCTAGTGGTTAGAGTGTAGAGGAGGCAGGTACCCTAGTGGTTAGAGTGTAGAGGGGGCAGGTACCCTAGTGGTTAGAGTGTAGAGGGGGCAGGTACCCTAGTGGTTAGAGCGTTGGACTAGTAACCGGAAGGTTGCAAGTTCAAATCCCCCGAGCTGACAAGGTACACATCTGTCTTTCTTCCCTGAACAAGGCAGTTAACCCACTGTTCCTAGGCCGTCATTGAAAATAAGAATTTGTTCTTAACTGACTTGCCTGGTTAAATAAAGGTTAAATAAATAAAAATTAAAAATAAGGCAAAGATCTTGATCTGTATTTAAAGAAGAGTGGTGAATTCCCTCCTTAGAATGCTAAAGGGTACTTTCAAGCTTCAAGAATGAGATATTAATCAATTAGGCCTAATGCTAATTCAGTTAAGGTCCATTTATGTCTTTGAAGTAAAAAAAGAGGGTGGTCGTAGTGAGATTTCCATGAACTTGATGGATCGAATCCCTGAGCTGACAAGGTAAAAAAATCTGTCGTTCTGCCCCTGAACAAGGCAGTTTAACACACGGTTGTTACGCCCTGACCATAGAGAGCCCTCGGTTCTCTATGGTGTTTAGGTCAGAGCGTGACTAGGGGGGTGTTCTAGTCATTCTATTTCTATGTTGGTGTATGGTTCCCATGGTTCCCAATTAGAGGCAGCTGGTAATCGTTGCCTCTAAATAAGGGATCATATGTAGGAAGCCCTTTCTCCCACCTCCATATTGTGTTTTGTGTATTTGCATGTAGCACCACTGATGTCACAGTTCGTTGTTTGTTTATTGTTTTGTTTGGAAGTTTCGCTTTATTAAAAGATGTGAAACTTTAATCACGCTGCGCCTTGGTCTGTCTCTCATACCGATCGTGACAACTGTTCCTAGGCCGTCATTGTAAATAAGAATTTGTTCTTAACTGACTTGCCTAGTTAAATAAAGGTAAATTAAATACATGTTTTTAAAACTGTGGCTATGAATGTGCAATGTACATTTTATACAGTATAAACAAAGATGTTGTTCATCATTCTTAAAGGCCCAGTGCAGTCAAAAATGTGATTTTCCTATGTTATATATATTTCCAGACTGTACGGTTGGAATAATAATGTGAAATTGTGAAAATTATGATAATACACTTTTACTGTAAGAGCTGTGTAAAAAAAAACAAAAAAAACACCTGAAATGTCAGCCTGTTTTGGCGGGATGGAGTTTTGGCCTGCCTGGTGACATCACCTGTCGGTAAATGAGTTAACCAATAATAAAGAGTTTTCCAAACTTCGCAGAGTAAGCCAAACAACTTCTTCAAGGTCTCAGAGTGAGGGACGTCAACGATTGAAACGCTATTAGCGCACACCGCTAATTAGCTAGCCATTTGACACCGGTTACAGAGACAGCCTCTCTCCATTGGATATCACTGTCCTTTTACACATATCCTCCCCGTCCCTTGTGTCCAACTTGCCCTACACCATACCGTTAGTAGTTGGGTCACCATTTGTCCTTGCACACAAAGAATGCAATTTGGAGCTAAGTGCTAAAGTGGTCTCTCGTCATACATTCTTTGACTTGATGGTAATTATTTTTTTAATACCTCAATTATATATTCTAACAAAGCTCTCGTTTGACATATTCAGAGGAATGGGAAGGACACAGACTGGGACAAATCATCCTTCAACAGTCTTATGAATCACCATAACTAACCCTTTGACTGCATGGCAAACAGCGTGTTTTATATAGCTTAGCGTGAAAACAGATAGATAGAGAGAGAGAAGGGGGAGAGAGAGACAGAGAGAGAGAGAGAGACAAAGAGAGAGACAGAGAGAGAGAGAGAGAGAGAGAGAGAGAGAGAGACACAGAGAGACAGAGAGAGAGACACAGAGAGACAGAGAGAGAGAGACAGAGACAGAGAGAGAGACACACAGAGAGAGAAGGGGAGACAGAGAGACAGAGAGAGAGAGAGAGAGAGAGAGAGAGAGACACACAGAGAGACAGAGAGATACAGAGAGAGAGAGAGAGAGAGAGAGAGAGAGAGAGAGAGAGAGACAGAGAGACAGAGAGACAGAGAGAGAGAGAGAGAGAGAGAGAGAGAGAGAGAGAGAGAGAGAGAGAGAGAGAGAGAGAGAGAGAGAGAGAGAGAGAGAGACACAGAGAGAGAGAGAGAGAGAGAGAGAGAGAGAGAGAGAGAGAGAGAGAGAGAGAGACAGAGAGAGAGAGAGAGAGAGACACAGAGAGAGAGAGAGAGAGACACAGAGACACAGAGAGACACAGAGAGAGACACAGAGAGACACAGAGAGAGAGAGAGAGAGAGAGAGAGAGAGAGAGACAGAGAGAGAGAGACACAGAGAGACAGAGAGAGAGAGACACAGAGAGAGAAGGGGAGACAGAGAGAGACACAGAGAGAGAAGAGAGAGAGAGAGACACAGAGAGACAGAGAGAGAGAGAGAGAGACAGAGAGACACACAGAGAGAGACACAGAGAGAGAGAGAGAGAGAGAGAGAGAGAGAGAGAGAGAGAGAGAGAGAGAGTATATTAGAGAGAGAAACAGGGGACATGGCCCATTGGGTTCCACAGGCTGCTAGTCAAAAGGCTGTTGCTGCTGAAAAATGTGTTAGGGACGGGGGGAAGATTGGAGAATGGAACTCATTTGAATAATGGATGACCCTCATTGGTAAATCATGCCCTCGTATGTCAAAAGTAAACCTGAATGTTGGACACTTTGGGATTAACTTTTAAAATGATGACCAGCATCAAGAAGAGCTCATGAAGATATACTGTAGCTAGGCTGTTTCTCAAATGGCACCCTAATTCCTACATAGTACACTTCTTTTGACCAGAGAACATGCCTGACTATTACAGGTATATTACTATTACAGGTATTATATTACTATTACAGGTATTATGTTACTATTACAGGTATATTACTATTACAGGTATTATATTACTATTACAGGTATTATATTACTATTACAGGTATTATATTACTATTACAGGTATATTACTATTACAGGTATATTACTATTACAGGTATTATGTTACTATTACAGGTATTATATTACTATTACAGGTATATTCCTATTACAGGTATATTACTATTACAGGTATTATATTACTGTTACAGGTATTATATTACTATTACAGGTATATTACTATTACAGGTATATTACTATTACAGGTATATTACTATTACAGGTATTATGTTACTATTACAGGTATTATGTTACTATTACAGGTATTATATTACTATTACAGGTGTTATATTACTATTACAGGTATATTACTATTACAGGTATTATATTACAGGTATTATATTACTATTACAGGTCTTATATTACTATTACAGGTATTATATTACTATTACAGGTATTATATTACTATTACAGGTATATTACTATTACAGGTATATTACTATTACAGGTATATTACTATTACAGGTATTATATTACTATTACAGGTATTATATTACTATTACAGGTATTATATTACTATTACAGGTATATTACTATTACAGGTATTATATTACTATTACAGGTATTATATTACTATTACAGGTATTATATTACTATTACAGGTATATTACTATTACAGGTATTATATTACTATTACAGGTATTATATTACTATTACAGGTATATTACTATTACAGGTATTATGTTACTATTACAGGTATTATATTACTATTACAGGTATATTCCTATTACAGGTATTATATTACTATTACAGGTATTATATTACTATTACAGGTATTATATTACTATTACAGGTATTATATTACTATTACAGTATATTACTATTACAGGTATATTACTATTACAGGTATATTACTATTACAGGTATTATATTATATTACTATTACAGGTATTATATTACTATTACAGGTATTATATTACTATTACAGGTATATTATATTACAGGTATTATATTACTATTACAGTATATTACTATTACAGGTATTATATTACTATTACAGGTATTATATTACTATTACAGGTATTATATTACTATTACAGGTATATTACTATTACAGGTATATTATTACAGGTATTATATTACTATTACAGGTATTATATTACTATTACAGGTATATTCCTATTACAGGTATTATATTACTATTACAGGTATTATATTACTATTACAGGTATTATATTACTATTACAGGTATTATATTACTATTACAGTATATTACTATTACAGGTATTATATTACTATTACAGTATATTACTATTACAGGTATTATATTACTATTACAGGTATTATATTACTATTACAGGTATTATATTACTATTACAGGTATTATATTACTATTACAGGTATTATATTACTATTACAGGTATTATATTACTATTACAGGTATTATATTACTATTACAGGTATATTACTATTACAGGTATTATATTACTATTACAGGTATTATATTACTATTACAGGTATATTACTATTACAGGTATTATATTACTATTACAGGTATATTACTATTACAGGTATTATATTATATTTATTATTACTATTACAGGTATTATATTACTATTACAGGTATTATATTACTATTACAGGTATTATATTACTATTACAGGTATTATATTACTATTACAGGTATTATATTACTATTATATTACTATTACAGGTATTATATTACTATTACAGGTATATTACTATTACAGGTATTATATTACTATTACAGGTATTATGTTACTATTACAGGTATTATATTACTATTACAGGTATTATATTACTATTACAGGTATTATATTACTATTACATGTATTATATTACTATTACAGGTATTATATTACTATTACAGGTATTATATTACTATTACAGGTATTATATTACTATTACAGGTATATTACTATTACAGGTATATTACTATTACAGGTATTATGTTACTATTACAGGTATTATATTACTATTACAGGTATATTACTATTACAGGTATTATATTACTATTACAGGTATATTACTATTACAGGTATTATATTACTATTACAGGTATTATATTACTATTACAGGTATTATATTACTATTACAGGTATTATATTACTATTACAGGTATTATGTTACTATTACAGGTATATTACTATTACAGGTATTATATTACTATTACAGGTATTATATTACTATTACAGGTATTATATTACTATTACAGGTATATTACTATTACAGGTATATTACTATTACAGGTATTATATTACTATTACAGGTATATTACTATTACAGGTATTATGTTACTATTACAGGTATTATATTACTATTACAGGTATTATGTTACTATTACAGGTATATTACTATTACAGGTATTATGTTACTATTACAGGTATTATATTACTATTACAGGTATTATATTACTATTACAGGTATTATATTACTATTACAGTATATATATCTGGAACTTTTAGCATCATACCATAACAGATGCCATGAGTGGTCAGTCTCATGGTGAAGATATAGCATCTGAGTGAGCCGGTTATGACTATCAACTATGTATATACAGTATATTTAACTGTATTCTATGATATATATATATATGTGTATTATATGATTGATATATATGTCAATATATATATATCAATATACATATATATACATATATAACTGTATTCAATGATATATCATACAATACAGTTATATCTATATCTATCTATCTATATAACTGTATTCTATGGTAGGTATAACTGTATTCTATGCGCTATATATTTAACTGTATTTTATGGTAGATATAACTGTATTCTATGATAGATTTAACTGTATTCTATGGTAGATATAACTGTATTCTATGGTAGATATAACTGTATTCTATGGTAGATATAACTGTATTCTATGGTAGATATAACTGTATTCTATGGTAGATATAACTGTATTCTATGATAGATTTAACTGTATTCTATGGTAGATATAACTGTATTCTATGGTAGATATAACTGTATTCTATGGTAGATATAACTGTATTCTATGGTAGATATAACTGTATTCTATGGTAGATATAACTGTATTCTATGGTAGATATAACTGTATTCTATGGTAGATATAACTGTATTCTATGATGTATTCTATAGTAGATATAACTGTACTCTATGATTGATATATATATATTTAACTGTACCCCCAGTCCCCCAGATCCCCATCCTAACTCAGCCCTCCATCTCACAGCCTCCCAGGCCAATGACATTACAATCTGCACCAAGGCCAGACCAACCACATGAAAGGTCATCCCACCGCCACAGCCTCTTTCCAGGAAGGCAATCTGCACCAAGGCCAGACCAACCACATGAAAGGTCATCCCACGGCCACAGCCTCTTTCCAGGAAGGCAATCTGCACCAAGGCCAGACCAACCACATGAAAGGTCATCCCACGGCCACAGCCTCTTTCCAGGAAGGCAATCTGCACCAAGGCCAGACCAACCACATGAAAGGTCATCCCACGGCCACAGCCTCTTACCAGGAAGGCAATCTGCACCAAGGCCAGACCAACCACATGAAAGGTCATCCCACGGCCACAGCCTCTTTCCAGGAAGGCAATCTGCACCAAGGCCATCAGTGGAAAGGAGGATTGGATTGGTAAGAGAGGTCTAAATGTAGTTGTATTACCTATAGTTATTCAACTGGAAGTTGATTTAATAATTACAGAGTTCACCCGCAGTGACAAGTAAATCTACACAGCTTATACACAGCAGGTAGCCTAATGTTTAGAGCGTTGGACTAGTAAGCCAAAGTTTGCTGGATCAAATCTCCGAGCTGACAAGGTAAAAATCTGTCGTTCCGCCCCTGAACAAGGCAGTTAACCCACTGTTCCCCAGTAGGCTGTCATTGTAAGTAATAATTTGTTCTTAACTGACTTGCCTAGTTAAATAAAGGTTAAATAAAAAAGTAATAGATATAAATGATGGAGCTCTATCTGAGTCTATAGGTTGAGTTGACTATAGATATAAATGATGGAGCTCTATCTGAGTCTATAGGTTGAGTTGACTATAGATATAAATGATGGAGCTCTATCTGAGTCTATAGGTTGAGCTGAATATTGCTTCTCTCTGAGACCTAGAACCAGAAACTGGTCATAAATTGTGAGCATTTAATTCCTTGATACTGATCATAGCTTTACATTACAGTATGTTGTCTACAATAAGTTTACCAGGCAACTTGTTTGACTTGTTTATAGTTTAGCAGTTCTTCCAAATTCAGTTTTGTATTTTCAAGATGTCAAGAGGTACGTGCTCCACTGAGGACAAACATCAGATCCCACGCATGGTGAACAGATGTCCATAATATTGACACGTTCATATAGCAGTGTATACAGTACTTACCACCTAAGGCTTGCTTCATCACAAAATTCATGGTTCCTTCTGATACTCTGGTCTTCTACAGACAAACACAACTGTGCATGTAGTCACCCCTTCTTTACCAGGTCTCTGTTGCCTTCCGCAGTCTGTGTGTACCTCTTGATCCAACCTGGGGAGACAAAGGAGAGAGAAAGACAAAACAGTTTTACCGGAAGATGTTAGCAAAGGATATGGACAGTGGCTAGGTATGGTTGAGGCGGTAGGGCTTGTGTGTGTGTGTATGTGTATGTGTGTGTGTGTGTGTGTGTGTGTGTGTGTGTGTGTAGAGCATAAAGATGTTTCAATCTCTATGTTGTGGAGTCTATGTCTCCGTCAATACATCATCACTGAGCTCTATTATAACAGAGTAGATTTCCTGCTACAGTATATCCTCACTGAGCTCTATGAGAACAGAGTAGATTTCCTCCTACAGTAAACCATCACAGCTGCTGCTGGATATTTCACCTCCTAGATGTCACTCTGGTCCCCCATTGAAAGACAATCCCATTCCCCAGAGGCCCCTAAGATCAATATTAAGGGTCCTCTTTTTTGTTGTTGAGAGGCGAGGGGTCATAAGTGGTTTGGGATGACAGTGACTCGGTGCTTGAGACCCAGAGGGGTTAAGAGAAGAGCCTCATGTCCATAAACACACAGTGGGCCTGATGAGCTCCAGTCAAGAGCTGTTGAGATGTAGGCTTGCGTCCCAAATGGAACCATGTTCCTTATATAGTGCACTACTTTTAGGGCTCTGGTTAAAAGTAGTGCACTATGTAGGGAATAGGGTGTACTTTGGGATGCATCCCATATTCTATAGGGCATCAGCACTGAGCTGAGTGCTCTCCCTGCATTAGCCACTCCTACTCTTCATCTGGGAAAGGTATCTCCTGTTAACAAGAACGTATTATAATGGAGATAGTGGCAACAGCCACCTACATTAGAATAGAGTGTGTTTTATATTCTGCTTACTTGTTGTCATAGAGTAGAACCCTGTCCAGGTGTAGATGGTTGTTGTTATAGAGTAGAACTATATGCAGGTGTAGATGGTTGTGCAGGTGTAGATGGTTGTGCAGGTGTAGATGGTTGTTGTTATAGAGTAGAACTATATGCAGGTGTAGATGGTTGTGCAGGTGTAGATGGTTGTGCAGGTGTAGATGGTTGTTGTTATAGAGTAGAACTATATGCAGGTGTAGATGGTTCTGCAGGTGTAGATGGTTGTGCAGGTGTAGATGGTTGTTGTTATAGAGTAGAACTATAGAGTAGAACTCTATGCAGGTGTAGATGGTTGTCCAGGTGTAGATGTTTGTTGTTATAGAGTAGAACTATAGAGTAGAACTCTTTGCAGGTGTAGATGGTTGTGCAGGTGTAGATGGTTGTTGTTATAGAGTAGAACTATATGCAGGTGTAGATGGTTGTCCAGGTGTAGATGGTTGTTGTTATAGAGTAGAACTATAGAGTAGAACTCTATGCAGGTGTAGATGGTTGTTGTTATAGAGTAGAACTATATGCAGGTGTAGATGGTTGTGCAGGTGTAGATGGTTGTGCAGGTGTAGATGGTTGTGCAGGTGTAGATGGTTGTGCAGGTGTAGATGTTTGTGCAGGTGTAGATGGTTGTTGTTAAAGAGTAGAACTATAGAGTAGAACTCTATGCAGGTGTAGATGGTTGTGCAGGTATAGATGGTTGTGCAGGTGTAGATGGTTGTGCAGGTGTAGATGGTTGTTGTTATAGAGTAGAACTATATGCAGGTGTAGATGGTTGTGCAGGTGTAGATGGTTGTTGTTATAGAGTAGAACTCTATGCAGGTGTAGATGGTTGTCCAGGTGTAGATGGTTGTTGACTGTACAACCCCAAGAAGTCAGTCCAGACCCAGTTTTTTTTTATCAACGGCAAACTTGATGACCCTAAAAAGCTTCAAGTTGATAGGCCATTGTGAAATGGATTTACAAAAGATTTAAATGGACACGTAAAATCTGATTTCCTGATTCATCAATAACTCCGTCATCTCTTAACCAATCCCTTAGCTTTGTTGTTAGTTGGACTCATGGTTCATGAGAAGAACTTTTCCAAAATATCCAAGATGTAGGAAAATCTGTCCTGCCGGACCATATGGGTTTCTTGAGACAAATTTGTTCAGCATGAGAAAAAACAACTTCATCCAAAGTTTCAAGTCTCTAGGTCAGTGGTATTCAAACTCGGGGGTCGTGGGGGAACTGCAGTGGGGTTGCCAAATATACAGTATATAAACTCAGCAAGAAAAGAAACTGTACTGTCAACTGCGTTTATTTTCAGCAAACTTAACATGTGTAAATATTTGTATGAACATAACAAGATTCAACAACTGAGACATAAACTGAACAAGTTCCACAGACATGTGACTAACAGAAATGGAATAATGTGTCCCTGAACAAAGGGGGGTCAAAATCAAAAGTAACAGTCAGTATCTGGTGTGGCCACCAGCTGCATTAAGTACTGTAGTGCATATCCTCATGGACTGCACCAGATTTGCCAGTTCTTGCTGTGAGATGTTACCCCACTCTTCCACCAAGGCACCTGAAAGTTCCCGGACATTTCTGGGTGGAATGGCCCTAGCCCTCACCCTCTGATCCAACAGGTCCCAGACATGCTCGATGTGATTGAGATCCGGGCTCTTCGCCCGCCATGGGAGAACACTGACATTCCTGTCTTGCAGGAAATCACGCACAGAACAAAACAGTATGGCTGGTGGCATTGTCATGCTGGAGCATCACGTCATGAGCCTGCAGGAAGGGTACCACATGAGGGAGGAGGATGTCTTCCCTGTAATGCACAGCGTTGAGATTGCCTGCAATGACAACAAGCTCAGTCCGATAATGCTGTGACACACCGCCCCAGACCATGACAGACCCTCCACCTCCAAATCGATCCCGCTCCAGAGTACAGGCCTCGGTGTAACTCTCATTCTGCGACTCGTCAATGAAGAGCACTTTTTGAGAGCCCTTTTTGTAATCAAACCCTCTAATCGAACCCACAAATGCTGATGCTCCAGATACTCAACTAGTCTAATGAAGGCCAGTTTCATTGCTTCTTTAATCAGAATAACAGTTTTCAGCTGTTCTAACATAATTGCAAAAGGGTTTTCTAATGATCAATTAGCCTTTTAAAATGTAAATATCATTGTAACACACCTTGTCTTCAGTGACGCTCCTTTAAAGGTTGATGAATCTAATGACTATATTTGGGGAGAAACAATGAATACAGCACCTGTGTGTTCCGTACAGAGCTCCAAACTGTCTTCCCTCCTACTGCACTCTGATTGGCTGAAACAAGCCAGATAGCTTTACAGTGACAGGTTTTAGGGGTTGCTACCAGGACAACCACTTCTTACATCAGCTAGAGGCAGTGAGAGAGAAGGGAACCCAGAACCTTTGTTCTGTCAGGACAGGAGGTGAAACAGCAGCAGCTGCAGGACCAGACCAGGTCAGGGAGAAGGAGGAGCAGGAGGAGGAGGACCAGGTCAGAGAGGAGGAGGAGGACCAGGTCAGAGAGGAGGAGGACCAGGTCAGAGAGGAGGAGGAGGAGGAGGAAGAGGAGGAGGACCAGGTCAGAGAGGAGGAGGACCAGGTCAGAGAGGAGGAGGAGGAGAACTAGGTCAGAGAGGAAGAGGAGGACCAGGTCAGAGAGGAGGAAGAGGAGGACCAGGTCAGAGAGGAGGAAGAGGAGGACCAGGTCAGAGAGGAGGAGGAGGAGGACCAGGTCAGAGAGGAGGAGGAGGACCAGGTCAGGGAGGAGGAGGAGGAGGACCAGGTCAGAGAGGAGGAGGAGGACCAGGTCAGAGAGGAGGAGGAGGACCAGGTCAGACAGGAGGAGGAGGAGGACCAGGTCAGACAGGAGGAGGAGGAGGACCAGGTCAGACAGGAGGAGGAGGAGGACCAGGTCAGACAGGAGGAGGAGGACGAGAGAGAGGAGGAGGAGGAGGAGGAGGACCAGGTCAGACAGGAGGAGGAGGAGGACCAGGTCAGAGAGGAGGAGGAGGCATGAGATGCTTACTAAGCGAGGCCCATCATAGCGAGGACCATGGTAGTGAGGCCCATCGTAGTGAGGCTCATGGTAGTGAGACCCATCATAGCGAGGTCCATGGTAGTGAGACCCATAATAGCAAGGCCCATGGTCATGAGACCAATCATAGCGAGGCCCATGGTAGTGAGACCTATCATAGAGATGCCCATGGTAGTGAAACCCTAACATAGCGAGTCCCATGGTAGTGAGGCCCATGGTAGTGAGGCCTCTCATAGCGATGCCCATGGTAGTGAGACCCTATCATAGCGAGGCCCATCGTAGTGAGGCCCATGGTAGTGGGACCTATCATAGCGAGGCCCATCGTAGTGAGGCCCATAGTAGTGAGATCTATCAAAGCAAGGCCCATCATAGCGAGGCCTATGGTAGCAAGGCCCATCGTAGTGAGGACCATGGTAGTGAGGCCCATCATAGCGAGGCCCATCGTAGCGAGGCCTATCATAGCGAGACCATGGTAGTGAGACCTATCATAGCGAGACCTATCAGTGCTTCTACAATGATTGTGGACCAGAGCAGAGCATTACTCTGCATACGAGCAGAAAATATTTTTAGATAGGTCTCAATAACATTTTTTCAGTCATCTGTCTGGTATTGTACTGTCCCAGTCTCAACAACATCTCTCAGTCATCTGTCTGGTATTGTACTGTCCCAGTCTCAACAACATCTCTCAGTCATCTGCATGGTATTGTACTGTCCCAGTCTCAACAACACCTCTCAGTCATCTGTCTGGTATTGTACTGTCCCAGTCTCAACAACATCTCTCAGTCATCTGCATGGTCTCAACAACACCTCTCAGTCATTGTGGTATTGTACTGTCCCAGTCTCAACAACACCTCTCAGTCATCTGTCTGGTATTGTACTGTCCCAGTCTCAACAACACCTCTCAGTCATCTGCCTGGTATTGTACTGTCCCAGTCTCAACAACACCTCTCAGTCATCTGTCTGGTATTGTACTGTACAGTCTCAACAACATCTCTCAGTCATCTGTCTGGTATTGTACTGTCCCAGTCTCAACAACATCTCTCAGTCATCTGTCTGGTATTGTACTGTCCCAGTCTCAACAACATCTCTCAGTCATCTGTCTGGTATTGTACTGTACCAGTCTCAACAACATCTCTCAGTCATCTGTCTGGTATTGTACTGTCCCAGTCTCAACAACATCTCTCAGTCATCTGTCTGGTATTGTACTGTACCAGTCTCAACAACATCTCTCAGTCATCTGTCTGGTATTGTACTGTCCCAGTCTCAACAACATCTCTCAGTCATCTGCATGGTATTGTACTGTGGCGCTAATTTGTTTGTCTGGAGTGGTTCAATGAGCCCACAATGGGTTTTCTCCTCCTAGTGAAATAAAAGAGAGAAAGCCAAGTGCTGCTGGCCGGTAAGTGGCCTATCGGCGACCTCAGAACCAGGTTCCTGGGGTCTGTTAGTGGCCTATCGGCGACCTCAGAACCAGGTTCCTGGGGTCTGTTAGTGGCCTATCGGCGACCTCAGAACCAGGTTCCTGGGGTCTGTTAGTGGCCTATCGGTGACCCCAGAACCAGGTTCCTGGGGTCTGTTAGTGGCCTATCGGTGACCTCAGAACCAGGTTCCTGGGGTCTGTTAGTGGCCTATCGGTGACCTCAGAACCAGGTTCCTGGGGTCTGTTAGTGGACTATCGGTGACCCCAGAACCAGGTTCCTGGGGTCTGTTATTGGCCTATCGGCGACCTCAGAACCAGGTTCCTGGGGTCTGTTAGTGGCCTATCGGTGACCTCAGAACCAGGTTCCTGGGGTCTGTTATTGGCCTATCGGTGACCTCAGAACCAGGTTCCTGGGGTCAGTTATTGGCCTATCGGTGACCTCAGAACCAGGTTCCTGGGGTCAGTTATTGGCCTATCGGTGACCTCAGAACCAGGATGCATACAAATCCCTTCGGCAAATTCGTCCACGACGCCATCTTGTTCCTACCGTCTTTTTGGCAGAAACTCAAACAGGATGTACCAGAGACTAGACCCCATTCAACGCTGGTCTGACCAATCGGAATCCACGCTTCAAGATTGTTTTGATCACGTGGACTGGAATATGTTTGGGTCAGCCTCAGAGAACAACATCGACTTGTACTCTGACTCTGAGTGAGTTTATAAAGACGTGCATTGGAGATGTTGTACCCACGGTGACAATTAAAACCTACCCAAAACAGAAACCGTAGATGGATGGAGGCATTCGCGCAAAACTAAAAGCGCTAACCACCGGTTTTAACCATGGAAAGAGGTCTAGGAATATGGCTGAATATAAACAGTGAAGTTATTCCCTCCGCAAGGCAATCAAACAAGCAAAATGCCGATACAGGGACAAAGTGGAGTTGCAATTCAACAGCTCAGACACAAGACGTATGTGGCAGGATCTACAGGAAATAATGGACTACAAAAAGAAAACCAGCCACGTCACGGACACTGACGTCACACTTAGAGACAAACTAAACACCTTCTTTGCCCGGTTTGAGGATAATACAGTGCCACCGTTGCGGCCCGCTAACAAGGACTGTGCCCACCCTCTCTCCTTCTCCGCGGCCGTCGTGAGTAAAACATTTAAACATGTTAACCCTCGCAAGGCTGCTGGCCCAGACAGCATCTCTAGTCGCGCCCTCAAAGTTTTAAAGATGCACAATCGAGAGCATCCTGTCGGGCTGGATAACAGCCTGATACGGCAACTGCACCGCCCTGAACCGCAAGGCTCTCCAGAGGGTGGTGCGGTCTGCACAATGCATCACCGGGGGCAAACTACCTGCCCTCCCAGACCTCAACCACCTGAGCCACAGCCTGTTCACCCTGCTATCATCCAGAAGGCTAGGTCAGTACAAGTGCATCAAAGCTGGGACCGAGAGACTAAAAAACAGCTTCTATCGCAAGGCCATCAGACTGTTAAATAGCCATCACTAGCCGTCTACCACCCGATAACTCAACCCTGCACCTTAGAGGCTGCTGCCCTATATACATAGACATGGAATCACTGGTCACTTTAATAATGGAACACTAAATCAATTGATTGCCTTACAGAGGGAATAACTACACTGTTTGCATTTGACCATATTCCCAGTCCCTTTGCCATGGTTAAATGCAGTGGTTCAGGCTTTCAGTTTTGTGCGAATGCTGACATCTATCCAATATTTTTGGTTTGGGTAGATTTTAATAGCCACAGTGGGAACAACATCCTCTGTATATGTCCTGATGAACTCAGTCACTGTGTCCATATACAAGTCAATGTTGTTCTCAGAGGCAACACGGAACATATCCCAGTCTGCATCATCAAAACAATCTTGAAGCATGGATTCCGATTGGTCAGACCTGCGTTGAATAGACCTTAGCACGGGTACTTCCTGTTTGAGTTTCTGCCTATAGGAATGGAGGAGCAGAAAAGAGTTGTGATCTGATTTGCCGAAAGGAGGGCGGGGGAGGGCCTTGTAGCCATCCCGGAAGAGGGAGTAACAATGGTCGAGAGTTTTTGAAGCGCGAGTTCTACAGGCAATGTGTTGATAGAACTTCAGCAGCGTTTTCCTCAAATTTGCTTTGTTAAAATCCCCAGCTAAAAATAAATGCGGCCTCAGGATATGTGGTTTCCAGTTTGCACAAAGTCCCGTGTAGCTCCTTGAGGGCCATTGTGCTATTGGCTTGAGGTTGAATATACACCGCTGTGACTATAACTGAAGATAATTCTCTTGAGAGGTAATATCTGCAGTGTTGTGAAGAATGTGAACATTTCAGCTCACTGAACAACCCCCCTGGTGTCTTGTCTCATTGCCCCCCTGCTGAGAGGTGCCAAAGCAGAGTAGTGGCGATGGTTTGAGTCTCACTTGGAGGTCCTGGGAACTCCCTCTACACGGTGGGGTCTATATAGCCCCTGTCAAAAGGATGCGGTGTTCTCATCTTCAACACCTAGCGTAACAACAACAGTGTTGATCTGTACTGTTAGGCTACCGTAAACACTAAACAGGAAAATATTAATGGCGTGCTGCTGACTACTTGTGGAAACAATAATTGACCATTTTGAGGGTATGCCAACACCAATCCATTATCATAATTTGACTATCTCAGTTTGTCTGCGAATGACTATGATGTCACTACAGTGTATGTTACTGTGCTGTGTGTGTAGATTACAAGCTTTATCCATGCAGTTCTTAGGGACCAACAGCATACCATTTCAGCTACAGATGACAAACTCTATTCATTATCTGTTACCATTTCAGCTACAGATTAGAAGCTCTATTTATTATCTGTTACCATTTCAGCTACAGATTAGAAGCTCTATTTATTATCTGTTACCATTTCAGCTACAGATTAGAAGCTCTATTTATTATCTGTTACCATTTCAGCTACAGATTAGAAGCTCTATTTATTATCTGTTACCATTTCAGCTACAGATTAGAAGCTCTATTTATTATCTGTTACCATTTCAGCTACAGATTAGAAGCTCTATTTATTATCTGGTACAATTTCAGCTACAGATTAGAAGCTCTATTTATTATCTGGTACAATTTCAGCTACAGATTAGAAGCTCTATTTATTATCTGGTACCATTTCAGCTACAGATTAGAAGCTCTATTCATTATCTGGTACCACTTCAGCTCTAGAAGATCTATTCAACTACAATCAGCTCCTCTGGTCAAAAGTAGTGCACTATAACAGGGAATAGGGTGCCATTTGGGAAACACCATGTCTACTGGGTACTGAAATACAGACTGAACCTGATCCTTTGAACCTGTATGACAACTGTTGGGGAATAATCAGAATTGGTTGGTAACATAGGTAAGATGTTTTATATTCATCATATGTTTGTAAGTTACTTCTCATCAGAATGTGTTTGTATAATACTGTGGCGGGGTTGCAGTATCTGTTCTATGTCAAGACTAAGTTGTTTGGGCCGGAGAGAGGGGAGAGGTCAAGCGTGTATCTCTTGGCTCCACAATGTCTGTGTGCCAGTCAGTGTGTCTCTGTGATCTTGTCAAGATAGGATGGATTTGATATATGCCTGTTGATATGGAGGATTTGTTTATGGTTCTGAGTTTGAGAAGGAACATAGTTTAGGAGACAAAGCTGAAGGATTTATTATGTCTATGCTGTCTGGATATGTGTGTCTTTTGCTATTAAAGGATCTCAGCTGCAATGTGTGGGGGACTCTCAGAGAATTCATTGATAGACACTGAATTGATCTGAGAGTCACAGGGTTGTGATAGAGCTCATATAATTAAAGATGGACTTTGATAACTAACTCTGATTTGTGTGTGTTTTGCTCTCATGATTTGGTAAATAGAGGAAATTTCCACGACACAACATCCTCATCACAGGCTCCTAAAAGGGATCATTTGTCCAGGTAATTGTAACAGGAGTATTTATGGTTCAGCAGCTCAGTCCCTGCCTGCAGCTAGGCCTCTTTTTTTCTCTCTCTCTCTCTCTCTCTCTCTTTTTCTCTCTCTCTCTCTCTCTCTCTCTCTCTCTCTCTCCTCTGCTGCACTCCTAACAGAATAGAACGCACACAGGAATCGTCAAACCATCTCCACATCTGTCATCTACAGCCCACTTTTGACAAGATGATTAATCTCCTTCCAACTAGGTGACAGGCAAGCCTGGGTGGCATTTTACCCTCGGCATCTGCTGGAGGCTAGTATTGCAGCTATACAATTATTACAACATATACTGTAAGTGTCTTACGTGAACATTTTTTTTGTTGCATTGGATGTATAGAAGGCAATCTATGTAGTCTTAAAAGTGATTGAAAGGTTGTGAATGAGCTCACTGAATTTCATGAAATCTTTATCCAAAATGTTCTCGCACTTACATGAATGAACTGTAGGGTTGGCTGCCTCCAAGCTCTGATAGGCTACTGTACACGCACTTTTCTGAAGGCTGTATACTTATGTATTCTCTCTCTCACACACTCTCACACTCACCCACCCACCCACACAGTGTGAGTGCATATAGCATGAATATTTAGGCTAATCCATTCAGCATAACATCAAATATTTAAGGTGTCCATAACATGAGATCTGGTCCATTTCAACAGACTGGTAACCTACACCCTCAACAAAAACACATTGGTCTACGCATACAACATACCTATATAAAATGCATGTATAACTTGAACAACCCAATCAATACATGTTCAGACCGATCGCTCATCGAATAGAGCGTCTCAGTAGACTATCTAATTCATGCACAAAAACCGCCCATTGACGAAAAACATCAGCGCCACACACGCATCTCTCTTTTCTCCCCCGCCGCTCAATAGCTTTGAGGAGGACACACGTTTTCACCCCACCTACTGCCAGATATGGCGGTAAAATAAGCAACAACCATGATCACTCTTTACATTTTTTCTAACAACATGGTGCTGAAAGTAACAACTCAACACGCCTTGAAACCAGCGCGTGCTCAACCCTCTCTCCACTGTCGACTCCAGTTCGCACCACCAGTAGCCTAGCTGGTTTCAGTACCAGGCGAGTGGAAAGTCAAAACGTGTTCCCAGCTATGGTAAACACCTGTTCCTCATTGATCGGAGAAAGGGGTGCGTTATATGAGTTGTTTTACAAACCTTGGAGCAGCTGGAGAAAGTCAGGCGGCGTCTCTCTCGGTCCCCAACCAACCAGTCTGTCTGTTCTCCACCGTTTGGTGATGAGTAGTATCGCCCGCCCTCAGTCCCGACCACCCACTTCACACTACCATTTCAAGCTACTCCAAAAATACAACACAAAAAAAATGACAATTTACATCGTTCACATTTTTTGTATCTTCTAGAATTGTTGAAATCAACTGCATATAATCTGGATGTAGTGCATTTCATGGACACCAAATGGTTATTTCTGGTCATGGATGTGACTTTTTGTGAAATAATTTTCATGGAATCAAAGCCTAAGGGTTAACTTGCTTTAGAGATGGATAAAGATTGTTTACATTGGACCCAATATGCTATTTGGCAGACTTCAGTAGAGAACATATAGGCCTACAGAACAGGCAGACTTCAGCAGAGAACCTATAGGCCTACAGAACAGGCAGACTTCAGTAGAGAACCTATAGGCCTACAGAACAGGCAGACTTCAGTAGAGAACATATAGGCCTACAGAACAGGCAGACTTCAGCAGAGAACCTATAGGCCTACAGAACAGGCAGACTTCAGTAGATAACCTATAGGCCTACAGAACAGGCAGACTTCAGTAGATAACCTATAGGCCTACAGAACAGGCAGACTTCAGCAGAGAACCTATAGGCCTACAGAACAGGCAGACTTCAGTAGAGAACATATAGGCCTACAGAACAGGCAGACTTCAGTAGAGAACAGTAGATAATATAGGCCTACAGAACAGGCAGACTTCAGTAGAGGCCTACAGAACAGGCAGACTTCATAGATAACCTATAGGCCTACAGAACAGGCAGACTTCAGCAGAGAAACCTATAGGCCTACAGAACAGGCAGACTTCAGCAGATAACCTATAGGCCTACAGAACAGGCAGACTTCAGTAGAGAACCTAGGCCTACAGAACAGGCAGACTTCAGTAGAGAACATATAGGCCTACAGAACAGGCAGACTTCAGTAGATAACCTATAGGCCTACAGAACAGGCAGACTTCAGCAGAGAACCTATAGGCCTACAGAACAGGCAGACTTCAGCAGAGAACCTATAGGCCTACAGAACAGGCAGACTTCAGCAGAGAACCCATAGGCCTACAGAACAGGCAGACTTCAGTAGAGAACATATAGGCCTACAGAACAGGCAGACTTCAGCAGAGAACCTATAGGCCTACAGAACAGGCAGACTTCAGTAGAGAACATATAGGCCTACAGAACAGGCAGACTTCAGCAGAGAACCTATAGGCCTACAGAACAGGCAGACTTCAGCAGAGAACCTATAGGCCTACAGAACAGGCAGACTTCAGTAGAGAACCTATAGGCCTACAGAACAGGCAGACTTCAGCAGAGAACCTATAGGCCTACAGAACAGGCAGACTTCAGTAGAGAACATATAGGCCTACAGAACAGGCAGACTTCAGTAGAGAACCTATAGGCCTACAGAACAGGCAGACTTCAGTAGAGAACATATAGGCCTACAGAACAGGCAGACTTCAGCAGAGAACCTATAGGCCTACAGAACAGGCAGACTTCAGCAGAGAACCTATAGGCCTACAGAACAGGCAGACTTCAGCAGAGAACCTATAGGCCTACAGAACACATATGACAATAGACTACAGAGTGACAACGAAGAGCTATTAAGAGATACTCAATATAATGAATTATTGATTTCAATGACACATTCAAGAGCAACATGTCATTTCAATGGGTCTCCGTGCATAGTGACATAAATTACATTGATGCCACTGCTCAGATTGACGGCAACGGTAGGAGCACTGATCAGATTGAAAATCAGACATAAATGCATTTATATTGCATGAAGATCATAAGCAGTTTGTTACCAAGGCTCTGTTGTGAGGCTGCAGGGTGTGTGAGGCTGCAGGGTGTATGTAATCAAGTCTCTGTTGTGAGGCTGCAGGGTGTGTGAGGCTGCATTGTGTGTGAGGTTGCAGTGTGTGTGAGGTTGCAGGGTGTGTGAGGTTGCAGTGTGTGTGAGGCTGCAGTGTGTGTGAGGCTGCAGGGTGTGTGAGGTTGCAGGGTGTGTGAGGTTGCAGGGTGTGTGAGGTTGCAGGGTGTGTGAGGCTGCAGGGTGTGTGAGGTTGCAGTGTGTGTGAGGCTGCAGTGTGTGTGAGGCTGCATGGTGTGTGAGGCTGCATGGTGTGTGAGGCTGCAGGGTGTGTGAGGCTGGCAGTGAAATGCTGAATACAACAGGTGTAGCAGTGAAATGCTGAATACAACAGGTGTAGCAGTGAAATGCTGAATACAACAGGTGTAGCAGTGAAATGCTGAATACAACAGGTATAGCAGTGAAATGCTGAATACAACAGGTATAGCAGTGAAATGCTGAATACAACAGGTATAGCAGTGAAATGCTGAATACAACAGGTGTAGCAGTGAAATGCTGAATACAACAGGTGTATCAGTGAAATGCTGAATACAACAGGTATAGCAGTGAAATGCTGAATACAAGCCTTAACCTTAACCAACAAAAACAGTTAAAAAAAAAAAAAAACCTACAAAAAGTAACAAATAATTTAAGAGCAGTAAAACAACTTTTTAAAATTTTATTTAACCAGGCAAGTCAGTTAAGAACTAATTCTTATTTTCAATGACGGTCTAGGAACAGTGGGTTAACTGGTCTAGGAACAGTGGGTTAACTGGTCTAGGAACAGTGGGATAACTGGGGAGTGGGTTAACTGGTCTAGGAACAGTGGGTTAACTGGTCTAGGAACAGTGGGTTAACTGGTCTAGGAACAGTGGGTTAACTGGTCTAGGAACAGTGGGTTAACTGGGAACAGTGGGTTAACTAGGAACAGTGGGTTAACTGGTTAGGAACAGTGGGTTAACCTAGGAACAGTGGGTTAACTGGTCTAGGAACAGTGGGTTAACTGGTCTAGGAACAGTGGGTTAACTGGTCTAGGAACAGTGGGTTAACTGGTCTAGGAACAGTGGGTTAACTGGTCTAGGAACAGTGGGTTAACTGGTCTAGGAACAGTGGGTTAACAGAACAGTGGGTTAACTGGTCTAGGAACAGTGGGTTAACTGGTCTAGGAACACTGGTCTGGGTTAACTGGCCTAGGAACAGTGGGATAACTGCCTGTTCAGGGGCAGAACGACAGATTTGTACCTTGTCAGCTCGGGGGTTTGAACTTGCAACCTTCCGGTTACTAGTCCAATGCTCTAACCACTAGGCTACCCTGCCGCCCCTGTATATAGCGAGGCTATATAGACTCCAGTTCACACCACCAGTAGCCTAGCTGGTTTCAGTACTGCTACAGGGGTAGTGGTACAGAGTCAATGTGGAGGCTATATACAGGGGGTATCAGTACAGAGTCAATGTGGAGGCTATATACAGGGGGTACCGGTACAGAGTCAATGTGGAGGCTATATACAGGGTCAATATGGAGGCTATATACAGGGGGTATCGGTACAGAGTCAAAGAGCAGGGACACTGGTTACTCGAGGTAATCGAGGCAATGTTTACATATAGGTAGAGTTATTAATTAGATTAAATACATCAAACACACACAGCCAAGGGGTCTCCTATGTCACATGATGTGTTGTATCTCTGAAATGGAGCCAACAGAGTTAAAGATCCTGTGGAGAGATATAAACCTCATGACATCATGTCTCTGTAGACTAGAGTCTAGGTCAATTCATGTAGCTGATGTAAATAATGGACCTAGTATAGAGGGGAATGAATGAGATTGACTACGGTGTTGTCGTAACCAGGGAACCAACCATCAACCGTATTCAGAGCTCAGAGACAAAGGGTTAAGGAATGATAGTTCCCTTGCGACGATCTTTCTCTCTCTCTTATTCCCCTGACTATAAACTTCTTTATTATGGACCAAACGTCATCACAGTCATTTCACTCTGCTAATACATCTCATTCAGGGGTTAATATGTAAATACACTATATATTCAACAGTATGTGGACACCCCTTAAAACGTGTGAATTCGGCTATTTCAGCCACACCCGTTGCTGACAGGTGTATAACATTCAGCACACCGCCATGCAATCTCCATAGACAAACATTGCCAGTAGAATGGCCTTACTGAAGAGCTCAGTGACTTTCAACGTGGCACCGTCATAGGATGACACTTTTCCAACAAGTCAGTTAGTCAAAGGAGGAATAACGGTCTGGGGCTGTTTTTCATGGTTTGGTCTAAGCCCCTTAGTTCCAGTGAAGGGAAATCTCAATGCTACAACATACAATGACAATCTAGACAATTCTGTGCTTCCAATTTTGTGGCAATCGTTTGGGGAAGGCCCTTTCCTGTTTCAGCATGACAATGCCCCTGTTCACAAAGAGAGGTCCAAACAGATATATATATATTTTTTTAGATCGGCGTGGAAGAACTTGACTGGCCTGCACAGAGCCCTGACCTCAGCCCCATCTAACAACTTTGGGATGAATTGAAACTCCGACTGCGAGCCACGACTAATCGCACACCATCAGTGCCCGACCTCACTAATGCTCTTGTGGCTGAATGGAAACAAGGCCCTGCAGCAATGTTCCAAAATCTAATGGAAATCCTTCCCAGAAGAGTGGAAGCTGTTATAGCAACAAAGAGGGGGGGAACAACTCCATATTAATGCCCATGATTTTGGAATGAGATGTTTGACGTGCAGGTGTCCACATACTTTTGGTCACATAGTGTATCTGCTCACATAAAATCTAGAAATGTACTTGAATGAAATGGATTCCTTTACAGGGATTTACTTTTGCAACTTTTGGACATAATAATTTCAGATAAGAATAAAGACATAATGTTGACCAAAAGGGGATTTCAGGCTATTTACAATTGTACTCATAATGAATGACTTCTCAAAAGCCTTCTGGAGTTGCAGCTTAATTACCACTTTTTTCACCACTTGGCTACTTTTTCCTTTAATGAGTTAATTAATCCGTTTACTAAATACATCTTAAATCAATATGATATTAACATATTGTGATAAATTATAGAATGCAACGAATGTGCATTTCTAACTATATATACAGTGGGGTAAAAAAAGTATTTAGTCAGCCACCAATTGTGCAAGTTCTCCCACTTAAAAAGATGAGAGAGGCCTGTAATTTTCATCATAGGTACACTTCAACTATGACAGAGAAAATGAGGGAAAAAAATCCAGAAAATCACATTGTAGGATTTTTTATGAATTTATTTGCAAATTATGGTGGAAAATAAGTATTTGGTCACCTACAAACAAGCAAGATTTCTGGCTCTCACAGACCTGTAACTTCTTCTTTAAGAGGCTCCTCTGTCCTCCACTTGTTACCTGTATTAATGGCACCTGTTTGAACTTGTTGTCAGTATAAAAGACACCTGTCCACAACCTCAAACAGTCACACTCCAAACTACACTATGGCCAAGACCAAAGAGCTGTCACACCAGAAACAAAATTGTAGACCTGCACCAGGCTGGGAAGACTTAATCTGCAATAGGTAAGCAGCTTGGTTTGAAGAAATCAACTGTGGGAGCAATTATTAGGAAATGGAAGACATACAAGACCACTGATAATCTCCTCGATCTGGGGCTCCACGCAAGATCTCACCCCGTGGGGTCAAAATGATCACAAGAACGGGGAGCAAAAATCCCAGAACCACACGGGGGGATCTAGTGAATGACCTGCAGAGAGCTGGGACCAAAGTAACAAAGCCTACCATCAGTAACACACTACGCTGCCAGGGACTCAAATCCTGCAGTGCCAGACGTGTCCCCCTGCTTAAGCCAGTACATGTCCAGGCCCATCTGAAGTTTGCTAGAGAGCATTTGGATGATCCAAAAGAAGATTGGGAGAATGTCATATGGTCAGATGAAACCAAAATATAACTTTTTGGTAAAAACTCAACTCGTTGTGTTTGGAGGACAAAGAATGCTGAGTTGCAGGTAGAGATACTGGTGTGCAAAAGATCAGAAAAGTAAATAAATAAAAACAGTATGGGGATGAGGTAGGTAAATTGGGTGGGGCTATTTACCGATGAACTATGTACAGCTGCAGCGATCGGTTAGCTGCTCAGATAGCAGATGTTTAAAGTTGGTGAGGGAGATAAAAGTCTCCAACTTCAGCGATTTTTGAAATTCCTTCCAGTCACAGGCAGCAGAGAACTGGAAGGAAAGGCAGCCAAATGGGGTGTTGGCTTTAGGGACGATCAGTGAGATACACCTGCTGGAGAGCGTGGTTTGGGTGGGTGTTGCCATCGTGACCAGTGAACTGAGATAAGACGGAGCTTTACCTAGCAAAGACTGACCTGGAGCCAGTGGGTCTGGCGACGAATATGTAGCGAGAGCCAGCCGACTAGAGCATACAGGTCGCAGTGGTGGGTGGTATAAGGTGCTTTAGTAACAAAACGGATGGCACTGTGATAAACTGCATCCAGTTTGCTGAGTAGAGTATTGGAAGCTATTTTGTAGATGACATCGCCGAAGTCGAGGATCGGTAGGATAGTCAGTTTTACTAGGGAAAGTTTGGCGGCGTGAGTGAAGGAGGCTTTGTTGCGGAATAGAAAGCCGACTCTAGGATTTGATTTTAGATTGGAGATGTTTGATATGAGTCTGGAAGGAGAGTTTACAGTCTAGCCAGACACCTAGGTACTTATAGATGTCCACATATTCTAGGTCGGAACCATCCAGGGTGGTGATGCTAGTCAGGCGTGCGGGTGCAGGCAGCGAACGGTTGAAAAGCATGCATTTGGTTTTAATGTAGTAAAAGAGCAGTTGGAGGCCATGGAAGGAGTGTTGTATGGCATTGCAGCTCGTTTGGAGGTTAGATAGCACAGTGTCCAAGGACGGGCCAGAAGTATACAGAATGGTGTCGTCTGTGTAGAGGTGGATCAGGGAATCGCCCGCAGCAAGAGCAACATCATTGATATATACAGATTCAAATGGATTAATTATTAATATAATCTCCCACAGAAATAAACCTCAATCAAGATGTTGTGAGATGTTTCTAATGCAATCATGAAAACAATAAAAACTCCTGTTACAATTACCTGGACAAATGATCCCTTTAGGAGCCCGTGATGGGTTCAAAGGATCAGGTTCAGTCTGTATTTCAGTACCCAGTAGACATGGTGTTTCCCAAATGGCACCCTATTCCCTATATAGTGCACTACTTTTTAACTATAGCCTGACAGCTGAGGAGAAATTGCTACAGCAATATAAGAGACATTTTCAGCATATTTCCTGATCTTCCTCCAGTCCAATCCAAATATCTGATAATATCAAATTGAGATTTATTCTAGCAGGACAGATTGAAATCTAAATGTTAATGGATTTTTGTGCAGAGAGAGAGAGAGAGAGAGAGAGTAGAGAGAGAGAGAAGAGAGAGAGAGAGAGAGAGAAGAGAGAGAGAAGAGAGAGAGAGAGAGAGAGAGAGAGAGAGAGAGAGAGAGAGAGAGAGAGAAAACCATGGTAATTACTGAAACTGAAGAAGTAAAAATAGTTGTGGGAGTTTCCAGAGCCAGAGAAAAAGTTAATTCCTTCACACTGAAGGAACTGGACTCATCTGAAATGGGACCCTTTCCCATAATGCTCTAGCCAAAAGTAGTGCACTCTATATGAAATAGGGTGCCATTTTGGATGCACACACTGTCACCGCGGGAGGGGAGAGGGGACAGTACAGTGGACTGCAGCAGATCTAATGTGGAGGACGAGACTGCAGCAGATCTAATGTGGAGGATGAGACTGCAGCAGATCTAATGTGGAGGATGAGACTGCAGCAGATCTAATGTGGAGGATGAGACTGCAGCAGATCTAAATGTGGAGGATGAGACTGCAGCAGATCTAATGTGGCGGATGAGACTGCAGCAGATCTAATGTGGCGGATGAGACTGCAGCAGATCTAATGTGGAGGACGAGACTGCAGCAGATCTAATGTGGAGGATGAGACTGCAGCAGATCTAAATGTGGCGGATGAGACTGCAGCAGATCTAATGTGGAGGATGAGACTACAGCAGATCTAATGTGGAGGATGAGACTGCAGCAGATCTAATGTGGAGGATGAGACTGCAGCAGATCTAATGTGGAGGATGAGACTGCAGCAGATCTAATGTGGAGGATGAGACTGCAGCAGATCTAATGTGGCGGATGAGACTGCAGCAGATCTAATGTGGAGGATGAGACTGCAGCAGATCTAAATGTGGAGGATGAGACTGCAGCAGATCTAAATGTGGCGGATGAGACTGCAGCAGATCTAATGTGGAGGATGAGACTGCAGCAGATCTAATGTGGCGGATGAGACTGCAGCAGATCTAATGTGGAGGACGAGACTGCAGCAGATCTAATGTGGAGGACGAGACTGCAGCAGATCTAATGTGGACGAGACTGCAGCAGATCTAATGTGAGACTGCAGCAGATCTAATGTGGAGGACGAGACTGCAGCAGATCTAATGTGGAGGACGAGACTGCAGCAGATCTAATGTGGAGGACGAGACTGCAGCAGATCTAATGTGGAGGATGAGACTGCAGCAGATCTAATGTGGAGGATGAGACTGCAGCAGATCTAATGTGGAGGACGAGACTGCAGCAGATCTAATGTGGAGGATGAGACTGCAGCAGATCTAATGTGGAGGATGACACTACATGCAGCTCAGACCCTCTGTTACATGTCACAGAATCTTGATGTAATTATATTAGTCCATCACAGTGTCTTTAAATAGCAAAAATATCCTCAGAGAAAAATGGAAAATCACAGTTGTTGTTTTGACCGTTGAAACTACAGTATGTTTGGGGGTTCACTGGCCCAACAGTTGTTGTTTTGACCGTTGAAACTACAGTATGTTTGTTAACTCTATCCTGTTGGGGATACACAATACAGTTGTGAGTTTAGGCTGTTATTGCAATGCAAAACAAATAACACCCATCATCAATCGTATGTTATCATGAACATTAGGACAATGCAATAGCAGCAGTCCCTGCCAGAGACAGCGGAGACAAGTATCAAATATGTAATCCATCCCATAAAAGTTTTCAGAAAAACACTTTAATCAAAATGTATCAAAAACCATATCTGTTGAAAGTCTTCCACGGGGTGTAATGAAACAGTGTTTCCTCCTCTGTTGTTTAGCTGTGGGAGCCCCTGTTCCTGTGATAGATTTACTGCCTTAATCAACACAGTACACCATCTGGCTGGCCCGGACTGAACCTCCCCCTCTCCTCCCAATAAGAACGGCCATAAAGTCTCATATGTGCTACACCGAGTCATCTTTAAAGTGTTATACATGTTAAACCGGATCGAATAGGGCTGTCTTCTGTATACCACGCCTACCTCGCCACAACACAACTGATTGGCTCAAACGCATTCCGAAGGAAAGAAATTCCACAAATTAACTTTTAACGAGGGCACACCTGTTAATTGAAATGCATTCCAGGTGACTACCTCATGAAGCTGGTTGAGAGAATGCCAATATTAAATATATACTGATTTGTTGAAAACTTTTTGTTGGGTTACTACATGTGTTATTTCAATGTAGAAGTGAAATGTGTTGTTTTACAGGGTCAGCCATAGTAGTACAGAGCCCTAGGAGCAATTTAGGGTTAAGTGGCTTTTCCAAGGACACAGCGACAGATTTTCCACTCTTTTAGCTCAGGTATTGCAGAGAGGTATCAATGTTATAGAATTCATATTGTGATCCAAATGATTCACAACAGGCCGACAACAACTAACGAATTGGCTGAGTCGCAGTTATCAGTTATCGCATGCTTTGTGTTAACTGGGCGGCAGGGTAGCCTAGTGGTTAGAGCGTTGGACTAGTAACCGAAAGGTTGCAAGTTCGAATCCCTGAGCCGACAAGGTACAAATCTGTCGTTCTGCCCCTGAACAGGCAGTTAACTCACTGTTCCTAGGCCGTCATTGAAAATAAGAATTTGTTCTTAACTGACTTGCCTGGTTAAATAAAGGTAAAAAAAAAAAAAAAAAAAAAAAAAAAAAAACTGTGAGGCCTGTGTGGGTGTAGTGGAGAATAGAGGACTGTGGGTGTACTGTACTGGAGCAGCAGAGATACAGGGTTATATCAGGTCACAGTAGTTAGGAACGTGGGTGTACTGTACTGGAGCAGCAGAGATACAGGGTTATATCAGGTCACAGTAGTTAGGAACGTGGGTGTACTGTACTGGAGCAGCAGACATACAGGGTTATATCAGGTCACAGTAGTTAGTCGATCCATCCATCTACAGGGTTATATCAGGTCACAGTAGTTAGTCGATCCATCCATCTACAGGGTTATATCAGGTCACAGTAGTTAGTCGATCCATCCATCTACAGGGTTATATCAGATCACAATAGTTAGTAGATCCATCCATCTACAGGGTTATATCAGGTCACAGTAGTTAGTCGATCCATCCATCTACAGGGTTATATCAGGTCACAGTAGTTAGTCGATCCATCCATCTACAGGGTTATATCAGGTCACAGTAGTTAGTCGATCCATCCATCTACAGGGTTATATCAGGTCACAGTAGTTAGTAGATCCATCCATCTACAGGGTTATATCAGGTCACAGTAGTTAGTCGATCCATCCATCTACAGATAGCTGTGTTTCCTCCAGAGATAGAAAGTAATATAGATGTTTAAATATTCAATGTATTCAGGCAAGCTGTGGAAACTAAGGAGGAGTCTGAAATAGCACCCTATTCCGTATAGAGTGCTTTTGGTCTAAAGAAAGTAGTGCACTATGTAGGGAATAGGGTGACATTGAAGAAACAGACTAAAAGCTTGGTCTTCTCTGGTAGCCTTGTTAAAGTGGGATGATGGGTCAGTACCTGCAGGACAGATGGTGGCAGACACACACACACACACACACACACACACACACGCACACAAACACACACACACACGGCGGTCCTGGCTCGTACCATCTTTCTGTCTAGACCTGTCACCGATTCTGCTGACACACAGATTACAAAATTAATCTTTCACCTTTTATTTCCATTTTATTGCCTCTCGTGTTGTTTTATGACTGTCCCCTTTGTGTCTTTGTCCAGTCCACAAGACTACTATAAAACACAGATCACCATAGCTACAGCTGTTTGGCATGATGATAACTGAAACCACTGAGATATTACATTCATTCTTTCAGATATTAAACTGATCCTGATTGGGCCTTCATCTGGTTGTCAGGGAAATATTTACCACAATGAAAATCATTAGATCAAATAGGGAGTTTCCCAAACAGTAGGTCAATATAGACTGGTACGGTCTGGTGTGTCCCAGCTTGTAATTTCTCTTGGGTGCATTCTTGAATGACCTGAAACCTTATACCCTTTTGACTACTGAGCTGAGCCAATCTGTACTGCCTGGTTACCCATCCACCATAGCTGCTGGAACTATAGTCGATAGGACAATGTACCTTAGGAAAGGACAATGTAATATTAAGAAAGGACAATGTTTTTAAATTTGATTTTACCTTTATTTAACTAGGAAAGTCAGTTAAGAACAAATTCTTATTTTCAATGACGGCCTAGGAACAGTGGGTTAACTGCCTGTTCAGGGGCAGAATGACACATTTGTACCTTGTCAGCTCGGAGATTTGAACTTGCAACCTTTCAGTTACTCTAACCACTAGGCTACCCTGCCGCCCCTACATTCTAACCACTAGGCTACCCTGCCGCCCCTACATTCTAACCACTAGGCTACCTACCTCCTCTACTCTAACCACTCTAACCACTAGGCTACCCTACCTCCTCTACACTCTAACCACTAGGCTACCTGCCTCCTCTACACTCTAACCACTAGGCTACCTACCTCCTTTACACTCTAACCACTAGGCTACCTGCCGCCTCTACACTCTAACCACTAGGCTACCCTGCCGCCTCTACACTCTAACCACTAGGCTACCTGCCGCCTCTACACTCTAACCACTAGGCTACCCTGCCGCCCCAAATGTAACTTTAGCTTTGTTTGTTTGGTTGTTATAGAAAAGTTAGTGATCAAACAGTAACACATCCTGAAAGACATTGGTGCTGTGGGCTAATAAAGTAACATTAAAAGGACAGAAAGGCCCACTGATTAGCTCCCAAATACCACCTTTATTGGCAACGTTTCCATCCAACCAGGGGACCTGGTGAAGATCCATCCAACCAGGGGACCTGACGAAGATCCATCCAACCAGGGGACCTGACGAAGATCCATCCAACCAGGGGACCTGACGAAGATCCATCCAACCAGGGGACCTGACGAAGATCCATCCAACCAGGGGACCTGACGAAGACCCATCCAACCAGGGGACCTGACGAAGATCCATCCAACCAGGGGACCTGACAAAGATCCATCCAACCTGGGGACCTGACGAAGATCCATCCAACCTGGGGACCTGACGAAGATCCATCCAACCTGGGGACCTGACGAAGATCCATCCAACCAGGGGGGGACCTGACCAGGGGAAGATCCATCCAACCAGGGGACCTGGCTAAGATCCATCCAACCAGGGGACCTGACGAAGATCCATCCAACCAGGGGACCTGGCTAAGATCCATCCAACCAGGGGACCTGGCTAAGATCCATCCAACCAGGGGACATGGCGAAGATCCATCCAACCAGGGGACCTGACGAAGATCCATCCAACCAGGGGACATGGCTAAGATCCATCCAACCAGGGGACCTGGCTAAGATCCATCCAACCAGGGGACATGGCGAAGATCCATCCAACCAGGGGACCTGGCTAAGATCCATCCAACCAGGGGACATGGCTAAGATCCATCCAACCAGGGGACCTGGTGAAGATCCATCCAACCAGGGGACCTGGTGAAGATCCATCCAACCAGGGGACCTGGTGAAGATCCATCCAACCAGGGGACATGGCTAAGATCCATCCAACCAGGGGACCTGGTGAAGATCCATCCAACCAGGGGACCTGGTGAAGATCCATCCAACCAGGGGACCTGGTGAAGATCCATCCAACCAGGGGACATGGCTAAGATCCATCCAACCAGGGGACCTCCATCCAACCAGGGGACGAAGATCCATCCAACCAGGGGACATGGCTAAGATCCATCCAACCAGGGGACCTGACGAAGATCCATCCAACCAGGGGACCTGACGAAGATCCATCCAACCAGGGGACCTGACGAAAATCCATCCAACCAGGGGACCTGACGAAGATCCGTGTTGGATCTTAATGTCGTCCCTAAAGGGGGTAAATTGTGAGCATGTTCAGTGGGAGGGCCTTTCTGTCCTTTACAAAACAACATGTCCCCAAGACTTTAGGTGGATCACAGTCTTTATGCGATCTGTGTCCACAGCAGAGTGCTATTGAAAAGGAAGATATCTTAAGTAAATGTTACGTCACTTCCCTCATCCTTCCCTTGCTGTGTCCTAAGGCTATCGATCTCTACAATAGTCAGTCACTGGCTACACACACACAGAGACAGAGAGACAGAGCCACAGACTGGCAGATTACCGTAATTTCCAGACTATAAGCCTCTACTTTTTTCCCACGCTTTGAACCTCGCGGTTTATACAATGACGCTGCTAATTTATGGATTTTTCCCGCTTTCACAAGATTCATGCCGCCAAAAAACTGAGCACCGTCACACAATGTGACGTAAATCGAGCGCGCTCAAACATCCCATCATTCTGATTACGGTAGTAATTTTGTCACCCTCATCATGGCAAAGACACGGAGAAATGCATATGATGCAGCTTTCAAGTTGAAGGCGATCGATCTGGCTGTTGGAAAAGGAAATAGAGCTGCTGCACGGGAGCTTGGCCTTAATGAGTCGATGATAAGACGTTGGAAAGCAGTGTGAGGAACTGACTCAGTGCAAAAAGACAACAAAAGCTTTCAGAGGGAAGAAAAGCAGATGGCCCAAACTAGAAAATGAGCTTGAAGACTGGGTCAACACACAGAGAGCAGACGGCCGAGGTGTTTCAACTGTGCAGATCCGACTGAAAGCCAAAACAATCGCCACCGCAATGAAGTTTGAGGATTTTAGAGGTGGACTATCGTGGCGTCTAAGATTTATGAGACGTAAAGACCTGTCCATCAGGGTACGGACGAGTCTGTGTCAGAAAAAGTTTCAAACTTCCGCAAATTCACTATTTTTACATTTTTTGTTACAAGCCTTGTTTCGTTAAAGCCTATTCATTTTTGTTACAAGCCCTGTTTTGTTAAAGCCTATTCATTTTTGTTACAAGCCCTGTTTCGTTAAAGGCTGTGTAAAGTCCATTTGTTTCAATGTACCGGTAGGCACCTGGGGCTTATAGACATGTGCGGCTTATTTATGTACAAAATATATCATTTTTTAAAATTCAGTGGGTGCGGCTTATATTCAGGTGCACTTAATAGTCCAGAAATTACAGTATATATTAAATATTTTCTTTCAGACTTCATATATATATATATATATATATATATAGGAAGTCTGAAAGAAAATAGAGAGAAATATTTAATCTAATTATTGTCCTCGAAGACAGTGGTTTTCAAACCTCTCTTCAGGGACTACAAGACGTTTTACAATTTAGTTGTAGACTTGTACTAGCTCTAGAATAGTGCAGCTGGGGCTCCCAGAGGAGAGGTTGAAACCCCCTGCTCTAGGATAACAGCTGTTAGAAGTTTGCCATCTAGAGAACAGTGCCATCTAGTGGAAATTGTTTGCAGTCAACAGTTCATTCACAGAAATAGGTCCTTTACTGTACATCAGGCCAGGGTCTACCAAAAACAGTACCAAAACTTTTTAATTTTTTTTATTTAAAAAAAACAACATTTTTTTAGAGGGTGGATCAGCTTAATATTGCAGAAAGAATGTTGCTTCCAATGTAATTGTCTGCATCATTTCCAATCCCCCATATTGTTTTGGTAAATATATATATCCATACACGCATGCATATATATATATATATATATATACACATACCTATATAGACATACATATACACATATACACATACACATACCTATATAGACATACATATATACATACCCATACCTATATAGACATACACATACCTATATAGACATACATATATACATACCCATACCTACATAGACATACACATACCTATATAGACATACATATACACATACACATACCTATATAGACATACATATACACATACACATACCTATATAGACATACATATATACATACCCATACCTATATAGACATACATATACACATACCTATATAGACATACATACTTTTTTAAAGAATATACCTTTATTATTATTCCCCCCTAACCCTTCCACCAATCCCCCAATTGGAGTAAACTAATAAACACTTCTGCTTCTACCTTCAATCCATACATCTTATACACTCTACAGACAGTCTACTTTACAATAGTTCTCTCTTGTTTGTTCTTAGTCCTTCCTCTATTTCTGATGTCCATCCAGTTTGATTTATATTTGTAACTGTGCTACTTCACAAAAGGTCTGAACCTAAATACATTTTACAGATCCCGTAGGTTTTACATTGGTTATCTTGTTAATATTCCCACCCTTCAGCTCCACTCAACCCCTCCCATCTGTCTCTCAACACCATCCAGTCCCACCCTTCAGCTCCATTCAACCCCTCCCATCTGTCTCTCAACACCATCCAGTCCCGCCCTTCAGCTCCATTTAACCCCTCCCATCGAAACACCATCCAGTCCCGCCCTTCAGCTCCATTTAACCCCTCCCATCGAAACACCATCCAGTCCCACCCTTCTGCTCCACTCAACCCCTCCCATCTGTCTCTCAACACCATCCAGTCCCACCCTTCTGCTCCACTCAACCCCTCCCATCTGTCTCTCAACACCATCCAGTCCCACCCTTCTGCTCCACTCAACCCCTCCCATCTGTCTCTCAACACCATCCAGTCCCACCCTTCTGCTCCACTCAACCCCTCCCATCTGTCTCTCAACACCATCCAGTCCCACCCTTCAGCTCCATTCAACCCCTCCCATCTATCTCTCAACACCATCCAGTCCCACCCTTCAGCTCCATTTAACCCCTCCCATCTGTCTCTTAACACCATCCATTCACAAAATAATTGAACCTTCCTATTCTCATAGCTTCTACAGATTGTAAATTAAAAATAAACTTTTTGCTAAAATAATTATTATATTATTGATTGACTATGGCTTTTCAAATCACCCAGTATTGCTATCTATAGTGTTAGTTCTAGGCAAATGTTGCAATTCTTCAGCCATTCCTGGACCTGTGACCAAAAATGAGCTACATATGGACAATACCAAAATAAATGATCTAATGACTCTGCCTCCTCACAGCAGAATCTGCAGAGCTGGGAAGAATGTATCCCCCATATATATAACATTCTATTGGTTGCAAGAATTTTGTATAGTAATTTATATTGAAAAATTTGAAGTTTTGAATCCGGCGTTGTTTTGCGTACCAAAACGGTACCAAAACTTAATGAGGAGATGGTTATTTGAAATCAGCTGTGTAGTGCTGGGGCATGGGGGCCCGGGATGGGGACAGGGGGCCCGGGACGGGGACAGGGGGCACCGGGACGGGGACAGGTGGCCCGGGACAGGGGACCCGGGACGGGGACACGGGACCCGGGATGGGGACAGGTGACCCAGGACGGGGACAGGGGGCACCGGGATGGGGACAGGGGGCACCGGGACGGGGGGCACCGGGACGGGGACAGGGGGCCCGGGATGAGGACAGGGGGCCCGGGACGGGGACAGGGGGCCCCGGGACGGGGACAGGGGGCCCCGGGACGGGGACAGTGGGAAACTCTGCATCAGACTACTGTACAGTAGACAGTGTAAAGACAGATGTACAGAAGCGCCTCATGACGTTATCAGTCAGCCACAGCCCTGAGGTTCTTCAGAACACTTCTTCATTAAAAACACAAGCCCAGTAACACGGTGGGCCCAGCACTAACACGGTGGGCCCAGCAGTAACACGGTGGGCCCAGCAGTAACACGGTGGGCCCAGCATTAACACGGTGGGCCCAGCAGTAACACGGTGGGCCCAGCAGTAACACGGTGGGCCCAGCAGTAACACGGTGGGCCCAGCACTAACAAGGTGGGCCCAGCAGTAACACGGTGGGCCCAGCAGTAACACACGGTGGGCCCAGCACACGGTGGGCCCACACGGTGGGCCCAGCAGTAACACGGTGGGCCCAGCAGTAACACGGTGGGCCCAGCACTAACACGGTGGGCCCAGCACTGGGCCCAGCACACGGTGGGCCCAGCACTAACACGGTGGGCCCAGCACTAACACGGTGGGCCCAGCACTAACACGAGCCCAGCAGTAACACGAGCCCAGCAGTAACACGAGCCCAGCAGTAACACGGTGGGCCCAGCACTAACACGGTGGGCCCAGCAGTAACACGGTGGGCCCAGCAGTAACACGGTGGGCCCAGCAGTAACACGGTGGGCCCAGCAGTAACACGGTGGGCCCAGCAGTAACACGGTGGGCCCAGCAGTAACACGGTGGGCCCAGCAGTAACACGGTGGGCCCAGCACTAACACGGTGGGCCCAGCAGTAACACGGTGGGCCCAGCAGTAACACGGTGGGCCCAGCACTAACAAGGTGGGCCCAGCAGTAACACGGTGGGCCCAGCAGCACGTGCCCAGCAGTAACACGGTGGGCCCAGCAGTAACACGGTGGGCCCAGCACTAACACGGTGGGCCCAGCACTAACACGGTGGGCCCAGCACTAACACGGTGGGCCCAGCACTAACACGGTGGGCCCAGCACTAACACGAGCCCAGCAGTAACACGAGCCCAGCAGTAACACGAGCCCAGCAGTAACACGGTGGGCCCAGCACTAACACGGTGGGCCCAGCACTAACACGGTGGGCCCAGCAGTAACACGGTGGGCCCAGCAGTAACACGAGCCCAGCAGTAACACGGTGGGCCCAGCAGTAACACGGTGGGCCCAGCACTAACACGGTGGGCCCAGCAGTAACACGGTGGGCCCAGCAGTAACACGGTGGGCCCAGCACTAACACGGTGGGCCCAGCAGTAACACGGTGGGCCCAGCACTAACACGGTGGGCCCAGCAGTAACACACGGTGGGCCCAGCACTAACACGTGCCCAGCAGTAACACGAGCCCAGCAGTAACACGTGCCCAGCAGTAACACGAGCCCAGCAGTAACACGAGCCCAGCAGTAACAGAGCCCAGCAGTAACACGTGCCCAGCACTAACACGTGCCCAGCAGTAACACGAGCCCAGCAGTAACAGAGCCCAGCAGTAACACGTGCCCAGCACTAACACGTGCCCAGCAGTAACACGTTGTGACGGCCCTGAATTATTCTGAACCGTCTCAGTGCAGCTCCTTCCAATAGGGCGCTTTCCCTTTAATTCCCAATTAAATAGCCAGCATCAGCTGCACAAAAGTGGGGTTGTGATGGAGACGTGAATGAGGATGTGTTCAACCCTCAGTGCCGAAGCTTCTCTATTCTGTTTGTTTTGTTGCCGTTAAACGTGTGTTTTGTAGCCTAAGAGAGTTTACCCAGGATCGGATCCACTCTTTGCGTCCGTGGACTACACCTCTCCGTTCTTCGTGGCCTTTCTCCGCTGGAGATCTATTGGCGGATTGGATTGTCTGACTGACTACCACCTTTTTGTATACGGTATTTCATTTGTTTTGATGTCATGTATACGGTGGTGATTTATGTAGTTAGTTGTAGTTGAGGACTTAGTAAGAGTTGATAGCTTTAAAGTTCTGTGGTAAAATAATTGTATGTTTAATACTGGGTTTACGCTACACGGAATGAACGG
>NC_056449.1:37211079-37236079 GCF_018296145.1 Oncorhynchus tshawytscha | reverse complement strand
GAGGGTAAACTACCAGGACCAGGAGGGTAAACTACCAGGACCAGGAGGGTAAACTACCAGGAGGGTAAGCTACCAGGACCAGGAGGGTAAACTACCAGGAGGGTAAGCTACCAGGACCAGGAGGGTAAACTACCAGGAGGGTAAGCTACCAGGACCAGGAGGGTAAACTACCAGGAGGGTAAACTACCAGGACCAGGAGGGTAAACTACCAGGAGGGTAAACTACCAGGACCAGGAGGGTAAACTACCAGGAGGGTAAACTACCAGGACCAGGAGGGTAAACTACCAGGAGGGTAAACTACCAGGACCAGGAGGGTAAACTACCAGGACCAGGAGGGTAAACTACCAGGAGGGTAACCTACCAGGACCAGGAGGGTAAACTACCAGGAGGGTAACCTACCAGGACCAGGAGGGTAAACTACCAGGAGGGTAAACTACCAGGACCAGGAGGGTAAACTACCAGGAGGGTAACCTACCAGGACCAGGAGGGTAAACTACCAGGAGGGTAAACTACCAGGACCAGGAGGGTAACTACCAGGAGGGTAAACTACCAGGACCAGGAGGGTAAACTACCAGGACCAGGAGGGTAAATTACCTGGAGGGTAAACTACCAGGACCAGGAGGGTAAACTACCTGGAGGGTAAACTACCAGGACCAGGAGGGTAAACTACCAGGAGGGTAAACTACCAGGAGGGTAAACTACCAGGCCAGGAGGGTAAACTACCAGGCCAGGAGGGTAAACTACCAGGACCAGGAGGGTAACTACCAGGAGGGTAAACTACCAGGACCAGGAGGGTAACTACCAGGAGGGTAAACTACCAGGACCAGGAGGGTAAACTACCAGGAGGGTAAACTACCAGGACCAGGAGGGTAAACTACCAGGAGGGTAAACTACCAGGACCAGGAGGGTAAACTACCTGGAGGGTAAACTACCAGGACCAGGAGGGTAAACTACCTGGAGGGTAAACTACCAGGAGGGTAAACTACCAGGACCAGGAGGGTAAACTACCAGGAGGGTAAACTACCAGGACCAGGAGGGTAAACTACCAGGACCAGGAGGGTAAACTACCAGGACCAGGAGGGTAAACTACCAGGAGGGTAAACTACCAGAATATCTTTGAAGGATGTTATGTAATCCATCAGCCCTTTTGGTACTTCATATTTTCACAGATGTCGTCAGGTAAAATAATATGAAGTAATTAAATAGGATGATTTTAAAATAAAAACAGAATAGACAAAGCTGTAAAACATTATCCTAAATATTAACCATCAATTTAGTGAATAACATTGGAAATTGGGGTACCTAGTCCGTTATTCAACTGAAATGAGTCTTCCGCATTTAACCCAACCCCTGTGAATCAGAGAGGTACGGGAGACATCCACGTCTTCGGGAACCCAGGGGAACAGTGGGTTAACTGCCTTGCTCAGGGGCAGAACGACAGGTTTTTACCTTGTCAGCTCAGGGATTCGATACAGCAACCTTCCGGTTACTGGCCCAACGCTCTGACCACTAGGCTTCCTGCCGTCCCATGGTGATTATTATGGGGGTCTCAGCATGACATATCCTTTAAAAACATTTTTAACACTTTTTACTATGTCAGTATGATTTGGTTGTCAATGTTTTGGCGTGAAACTGGCAGCAGTTATGAAAAATGTCAACAGTCGAAAGAGTTAATTGAAAATAAATGCTACTGTTGATTAGATACTTTTTCATTAATTAGGCTTGAACCACATGGTCTAATTAAAATCAACAACACCTTTCTCAAATATTCAAAACGGAAGGAAGTGGTCAGTTCTCTGTGACTTGAGTATCACCTCAAAAAGTGTCTCTTGGATAATGCTAATGTTTCAAACCCCCTTTTTCCATCAGGTTACCATCTAGCCGAGGTCCCAAATGTCATTCAGAATATGGAGTAAAAAAACAGAAAGAGAAAGTGAGGAAGAACTCACTTTAACCTGCATTGGCTAATCAAAACCTAACATACAGTAGATGTGACTATATACACGAATACATTTTGTAAAAGTTATTCAACTATAAATTACCCAAATTACTGAAGGTTCCGGTAACCTTGGTAACTACCAGTAGCTTTGCAACCCTACTGAGAACTGAATCATCCCACATTTCATCAGGATTTTATTAGTCAATACAGCTCCATGCTGTGTACTGGGGTGACGTGTCAAATCAGTTGCTTACTCAGCTATACCTCTAGTGTCAGGGGAAAGGAGTAGACTCAACTCATGAACTACTCAGATGTCTTTGACCTATTACATATGTCCATTGAAGTCTTTATCACAGCAGACTGTTGGGTGAGTCAGACCATGTCATCATTTATGGGTCACAATCTGCTGGGTGGCTGTTGTGGAGTAGGCCAATGATTGCATAATCAAAGAACGAGGGTTGGAAATGCTTTCCCTGGACCTTTTTAGCAGTGAAGGTATCACATCAATAAGATGCAGCAGGCAGCTGAGCAAAGCAACTGCCCCAAAATGCTGGTGTGCAGTGGAGGCTGCCGAGGGGAGGACGACTCATCGTAATGGCTGGAACGGAGCAAATGGAATGGCGTTTTGATGCATTTGATTCCATTCCACTGATTCCACTCCAGCCATTACCACGAGCCCCGTCCTCCCTTAATTAAGGTGCCACCAACCTCCTGTGGTCTACAGCATAAACTAAGGAGGCAGATGTGGGCTAACCAAGGCAGTAATCAAACTAACGTTACTCACAATTTGAGTAATCCATTGGATTACATGACTAACTAGTTGTATTGTCATGTAATCAGTAACTGCAAATCATCCTCCCAACCCTCGGTAGGCCTACAACGTTTTCAAGATGGCATCATAAAATGGCATAAAGTAATGACAAGGTTTTTATAGGTGGTAGACAAGGTTTTTATAGGTGGTAGACAAGGTTTTTATAGGTGGTAGACACGGTTTGGACTTGGCACTAAGACTGTAAAGGTGCCGTTCTACAAAATTAGTGCCTTTTGTGTGTGTATCTTTGATATTTTAAGTAGAAATTGTTCACAAATATTGATTTTTAAAAGCTTGTTCTGTTAAATAAAGTGCCCTTTAATATAGACCACACGGAGAATTAAAATCAGTCTAATTGTGACTATGAAAAAGGCTTGCTAAAGTGCCCTTTAATATAGACCACATGGAGAATTAAAATCAGTCTAATTGTGACTATGAAAAAGGCTTGCTAAAGTGCCCTTTAATATAGACCACACGGAGAATTAAAATCAGTCTAATTGTGACTATGAAAAAGGCTTGCTAAAGTGCCATAATTCTTCATTTTGACGTGTCCCTCAGTGTACTACAGTCTTAGCTGGACGCTCTTTAACAGATAACCCGAAGAAGCGGTTTCATTTGCATAGCTAGACTACATTTTCCGCCAAATCCACATAGCAGCAACATTAGAATTCCTGCATAAATTATGATTCCAATGGGGTTAGCTGTTAGTTTAGAGCATGGTGAGAACAACCAGGGCCATAAATGCACACGAGGACACCGAGGTCCAGACCTCGGTCAATTTTTTTATAATTATAAAAACATAATAAAAAATATATTTTGTTCAAAATAAATTAAGACAATTATAGGTTAACATGTAAATATTTCTCCCAGTGTTGATCAAAGCTCAGAACACTTAAATGATTGATCTGACTGAGTTCTAAACACGCCTGCCTCTCTGCAAACGAGTGGAATCATGGACAGTGGTTTGTTCACCTGCGTCTCTGCAAACGAGTGGAATCATGGACAGTGGTTTGTTCGTTATGTTCACCTGCCTCTCTGCAAACGAGTGGAATCATGGACAGTGGTTCGTTATGTTTGTCTCTGCAAACGAGTGGAATCATGGACAGTGGTTTGTTCACCTGCCTCTCTGCAAACGAGTGAATCATGGACACGTTATGTTCACCTGCATCTCTGCAAACGAGTGGAATCATGGACAGTGGTTTGTTCGTTATGTTCACCTGCCTCTCTGCAAACGAGTGGAATCATGGACAGTGGTTTGTTCACCTGCCTCTCTGCAAACGAGTGGAATCATGGACAGTGGTTTGTTCGTTATGTTCACCTGCGTCTCTGCAAACGAGTGGAATCATGGACAGTGGTTTGTTCGTTATGTTCACCTGCCTCTCTGCAAACGAGTGGAATCATGGACAGTGGTTTGTTCGTCATGTTCACCTGCGTCTCTGCAAACGAGTGGAATCATGGACAGTGGTTTGTTCGTTATGTTCACCTGCCTCTCTGCAAACGAGTGGAATCATGGACAGTGGTTTGGTTTGTTCGAGTGGAATCATAGTGGTTTGTTCACCTGCCTCTCTGCAAACGAGTGGAATCATGGACAGTGGTTTGTTCGTCTCTTATGTTCACCTGCCTCTCTGCAAACGAGTGGAATCATGGACAGTGGTTTGTTCGTTATGTTCACCTGCCGTCTCTGCAAACGAGTGGAATCATGGACAGTGGTTTGTTCGTTATGTTCACCTGCCTCTCTGCAAACGAGTGGAATCATGGACAGTGGTTTGGTTTGTTCACCTGCCTCTCTGCAAACGAGTGGAATCATGGACAGTGGGAATCATGGACAGTGGTTTGTTTGTTCGTTATGTTCACCTGCCTCTCTGCAAACGAGTGGAATCATGGAATCACCTGCCTCTCTGCAAACAGTGGTGGTTTGTTCGTTATGTTCACCTGCGTCTCTGCAAACGAGTGGAATCATGGACAGTGGTTTGTTCACCTGCCTCTCTGCAAACGAGTGGAATCATGGACAGTGGTTTGTTCGTTATGTTCACCTGCGTCTCTGCAAACGAGTGGAATCATGGACAGTGGTTTGTTCGTCATGTTCACCTGCGTCTCTGCAAACGAGTGGAATCATGGACAGTGGTTTGTTCGTCATGTTCACCTGCGTCTCTGCAAACGAGTGGAATCATGGACAGTGGCTTGTTCGTTATGATCGCCTGCGTCCCTTGGACTTGTGTGCCGGATTTGCAGCACATTCCCCACTCTCTAAAGCAGCCGGATTTGCAGCACATTCCCCACTCTCTAAAGCAGCCGGATTTGCAGCACATTCCCCACTCTCTAAAGCAGCCGGATTTGCAGCACATTCCCCACTCTCTAAAGCAGCCGGATTTGCAGCACATTCCCCACTCTCTAAAGCAGCCGGATTTGCAGCACATTCCCCACTCTCTAAAGCAGCCGGATTTGCAGCACATTCCCCACTCTCTAAAGCAGCCGGATTTGCAGCACATTCCCCACTCTCTAAAGCAGCCGGATTTGCAGCACATTCCCCACTCTCTAAAGCAGCCGGATTTGCAGCACATTCCCCACTCTCTAAAGCAGCCGGATTTGCAGCACATTCCCCACTCTCTAAAGCAGCCGGATTTGCAGCACATTCCCCACTCTCTAAAGCAGCCGGATTTGCAGCACATTCCCCACTCTCTAAAGCAGCCGGATTTGCAGCACATTCCCCACTCTCTAAAGCAGCCGGATTTGCAGCACATTCCCCACTCTCTAAAGCAGCCGGATTTGCAGCACATTCCCCACTCTCTAAAGCAGCCGGATTTGCAGCACATTCCCCACTCTCTAAAGCAGCCGGATTTGCAGCACATTCCCCACTCTCTAAAGCAGCCGGATTTGCAGCACATTCCCCACTCTCTAAAGCAGCCGGATTTGCAGCACATTCCCCACTCTCAAAAGCAGCCGGATTTGCAGCACATTCCCCACTCTCTAAAGCAGCCGGCACATTCCCCACTTTGCAGCACATTCCCCACTCTCTAAAGCAGCCGGATTTGCAGCACATTCCCCACTCTCTAAAGCAGCCGGATTTGCAGCACATTCCCCACTCTCTAAAGCAGCCGGATTTGCAGCACATTCCCCACTCTCTAAAGCAGCCGGATTTGCAGCACATTCCCCACTCTCTAAAGCAGCCGGATTTGCAGCACATTCCCCACTCTCTAAAGCAGCCGCAGCCGGATTTGCAGCACATTCCCCACTCTCTAAAGCAGCTGGATTTGCAGCACATTCCCCACTCTCTAAAGCAGCCGGATTTGCAGCACATTCCCCACTCTCTAAAGCAGCCGGATTTGCAGCACATTCCCCACTCTCTAAAGCAGCCGGATTTGCAGCACATTCCCCACTCTCTAAAGCAGCCGGATTTGCAGCACATTCCCCACTCTCTAAAGCAGCCGGATTTGCAGCACATTCCCCACTCTCTAAAGCAGCCGGATTTGCAGCACATTCCCCACTCTCTAAAGCAGCCGGATTTGCAGCACATTCCCCACTCTCTAAAGCAGCCGGATTTGCAGCACATTCCCCACTTCTAAAGCAGCCCAGCACATTCCCCACTCTCTAAAGCAGCCGGATTTGCAGCACATTCCCCACTCTCTAAAGCAGCCAGATTTGCAGCACATTCCCCACTCTCAAAAGCAGCCGGATTTGCAGCACATTCCCCACTCTCTAAAGCAGCCGGATTTGCAGCACATTCCCCACTCTCTAAAGCAGCCGGATTTGCAGCACATTCCCCACTCTCTAAAGCAGCCGGATTTGCAGCACATTCCCCACTCTCTAAAGCAGCCGGATTTGCAGCACATTCCCCACTCTCTAAAGCAGCCGGATTTGCAGCACATTCCCCACTCTCTAAAGCAGCCGGATTTGGCACATTTGCTAAAGCACATTCCCCACTCTCTAAAGCAGCCGGATTTGCAGCACATTCCCCACTCTCTAAAGCAGCCGGATTTGCAGCACATTCCCCACTCTCTAAAGCAGCCGGATTTGCAGCACATTCCCCACTCTCTAAAGCAGCCGGATTTGCAGCACATTCCCCACTCTCTAAAGCAGCTGGATTTGCAGCACATTCCCCACTCTCTAAAGCAGCTGGATTTGCAGCACATTCCCCACTCTCTAAAGCAGCTGAAGGCGTCCGCATGCTTCCCAACCAGAACAGTTTGGAAGAAACAGAACGCTTCTTTATCTGACCTAAAGGCTAATTTCTATGTGCTTCAACCAAGCACAACTAGCAACAGTAACATTACCATTAATCCGTAAACACCTTCCAGTTACCTGCCAGTCCTCCAGACACCCATATAGAACAGGGATGAGGTGATGACCTCCCTTCAGAGGATAGCCAGCGACGAAACAACGCGTAGGGGATGAAGTACAGTGTGTACCCAGGGACGTCTCTCAGGACCATGGCCCCGGCTCCTCTGTAAAGCCCCCGGATCCCCTCAGTCCGCAGTATGGAGCTGATGCAGTGGATGGGCCCTCTGTAGGTCGGCTGGCCCTGGAGAGTCATGGAGCGCACGGCGATGTTACCGTTCACGTTTCCGGTCGTCCCGGCGAGGTTCAGGTTCTCTAAAATACAAACAAACAATAAAGATCAGGCTGTATTTGACTTTATTGACTGCTCATGCAGAAAGAGGATAGTTTGGATTAAGGTTCAATCTTATGCGGAAGGAGGCTTTAAAGGCTTTAACTATTTACCAGAACAAAAGGTGATGGTGAAGATTTAACACGTGTATTTTATGATGCCCTATACTGTATAAAGATACATGGGGCGCCACTCAAGGACGTGTGGCGCATCGTCATATTTTAGTTTATCAACCTTTAAGTGAGCTGGTTACAATCCACGGGATTTATCATCTCATGCTAGCTCGTCCGAGTGGCTGTTGTGACATATGAATGGCAGTTGAAAGACTGATGGAGCTCTGAACCTGAATAGGCAAATTATACGTTTTCTGTGGTTCCTTGAACTGTCAACTATTCTAGACCTCTGGGTAAAGTCCCACTAAAATGAGCTTTCTAAACCCATGGGTGCTATAGGCACTGTACCTTCTAGAAAGGTCTGAAAGGATAGTTAGAATCCTCTCTAGGTTTCTTCCTAGGTTCTGACCTTTCTAGGGAGTTTTTCTAGCCACCGTGCTTCTACACCTGCATTGCTTGCTGTTTGTGGTTTTAGGCTGGGTTTCTGTACAGCACTTTGAGATATCAGCTGATGTACGAAGGGCTTTATAAATACATTTGATTTATAAAGGAAATACCTGCTAAAATAATTACCTTCTAGAATGGTCTAGAATGTTGTATTGGTCTTTTGACTTTACCTGCTAAAATAATTACCTTCTAGAGTGGTCTAGAATGTTGTATCGGTCTTTTGACTTTACCTGCTAAAATAATTACCTCCTAGAATGTTGTATCGGTCTTTTGACTTTACCTGCTAAACAGGGAAGAGTCTGCATCTGCAGTCGGATCTTAACCAGGTCGACCGGCGCTCCGAGTCCCACTGACATCAGCCCTGTCAACATGCTGGCCAGGGTCAGGTCCAGCATGCCACACGGCTGCCTCTCGTCACCATGGCGGAACTTGCTAATAACCCTCTGTGTGTTGTTGAAGAACCCAAACACCACTGAGTTATACACGGTGATGCTGGCCAGCGGGAAGGAGAGACCCTTGAAGAAGCCAGCCACCTAGGATGAAGAAAAATACAAATGAGACATTTTATGCAACAGTGTGTTCTGTAGAAGGTCCGCGTCCCAGTATACAATTTGGAATTTGGCAACTGGAAGGTTTTCCCCCCCACCTCCCTGCCAGAGAGAGGCTACATAGGGAGTATTCACAGCAAGGCTCAAGGATATTTGTTAAAACAAAAGCACAGTTGCTTCAAAAGTAAAACAAATATTTCCAGAACTGGTACATCTAGGCCTACGGTATAATCTACAGATAAGAATTTGTAAAAATGAATTTAGGATGTTATAATTATCTTTTTGAGTAGTTGTCGAGGTTGACACTTTATGTCCAAGGCCTCCGCAGTTCTAAAGGGAAACCGTACCAACAGCATGACGACAAATGGGTTATCATGACAAATATTATCCCATGGCCTCCTATGGATTACTGTGGGACAATACAAAATGTCTCCGCACGAGTGACTAAGTCGCTTTGGGTAAAAGTGTCTGCTAAACGGTATACATTTAGACGACAAGAGCAGTGACCTATCACTGACCGTTTAGATGACAAGAGCAGTGACCTATCACTGACCGTTTAGATGACAAGAGCAGTGACCTATCACTGACCGTTTAGATGACAAGAGCAGTGACCTATCACTGACCGTTTAGACGACAAGAGCAGTGACCTATCACTGACCGTTTAGACGACAAGAGCAGTGACCTATCACTGACCGTTTAGATGATAAGAGCAGTGACCTATCACTGACCGTTTAGATGACAAGAGCAGTGACCTATCACTGACCGTTTAGATGACAAGAGCAGTGACCTATCACTGACCGTTTAGATGACAAGAGCAGTGACCTATCACTGACCGTTTAGATGACAAGAGCAGTGACCTATCACTGACCGTTTAGATGACAAGAGCAGTGACCTATCACTGACCGTTTAGATGACAAGAGCAGTGACCTATCACTGACCGTTTAGATGACAAGAGCAGTGACCTATCACTGACCGTTTAGATGACAAGAGCAGTGACCTATCACTGACCGTTTAGATGACAAGAGCAGTGACCTATCACTGACCGTTTAGATGATAAGAGCAGTGACCTATCACTGACCGTTTAGATGACAAGAGCAGTGACCTATCACTGACCGTTTAGATGACAAGAGCAGTGACCTATCACTGACCGTTTAGATGACAAGAGCAGTGACCTATCACTGACCGTTTAGATGATAAGAGCAGTGACCTATCACTAACCGTTTAGATGATAAGAGCAGTGACCTATCACTAACCGTTTAGATGATAAGAGCAGTGACCTATCACTAACCGTTTAGATGATAAGAGCAGTGACCTATCACTGACCGTTTAGATGATAAGAGCAGTGACCTATCACTGACCGTTTAGATGACAAGAGCAGTGACCTATCACTAACCGTTTAGATGATAAGAGCAGTGACCTATCACTGACCGTTTAGATGATAAGAGCAGTGACCTATCACTGACCGTTTAGATGATAAGAGCAGTGACCTATCACTGACCGTTTAGATGATAAGAGCAGTGACCTATCACTGACCGTTTAGACGATAAGAGCAGTGACCTATCACTGACCGTTTAGACGATAAGAGCAGTGACCTATCACTGACCGTTTAGACGACAAGAGCAGTGACCTATCACTGACCGTTTAGATGATAAGAGCAGTGACCTATCACTGACCGTTTAGATGATAAGAGCAGTGACCTATCACTGACCGTTTAGATGATAAGAGCAGTGACCTATCACTGACCGTTTAGATGATAAGAGCAGTGACCTATCACTGACCGTTTAGATGACAAGAGCAGTGACCTATCACTGACCGTTTAGATGATAAGAGCAGTGACCTATCACTGACCGTTTAGATGATAAGAGCAGTGACCTATCACTGACCGTTTAGATGACAAGAGCAGTGACCTATCACTGACCGTTTAGATGACAAGAGCAGTGACCTATCACTGACCGTTTAGATGATAAGAGCAGTGACCTATCACTGACCGTTTAGACGATAAGAGCAGTGACCTATCACTGACCGTTTAGATGATAAGAGCAGTGACCTATCACTGACCGTTTAGACGATAAGAGCAGTGACCTATCACTGACCGTTTAGACGATAAGAGCAGTGACCTATCACTGACCGTTTCCTTTCTGTAGATTTGGAGGACACAGTGAAGGGTGTTCTTGTATCCTTTCCCAGCTTGTAAACGAGTCTGTTGGGTAGAATCATAGAATGGGAAACGATAAGAACCTCAACATTCCCACCACATAAAACAACGGCCTACACAATCTACAACAGGTAGGCTAGGTGATGTGTGGTCGCTCATGTTAATGTTACTGCAGGCCTATAGCCTACTAAATGGTAACTGTGTATGAGTAGATAAACTATTATTACATGTTTGGTAAAAAAAAAAAAACCCACAAGGTTTGACATTAAGGGTTGATCTATTGCCTAGAGCAAGGGAACTGAACAGTTGGGCAAGTTGAGCCTGCTCTGAGGTTGCCCCCCCCATTGGGCTGTTTATTTAAAAAACATTTTTTTACTTACAACAACCAAACTGCAAGCATTGATCTGTCTGGTTCCCCTCCATTGTTTAGATGAACGAGACAATTGCCTTTCAGACCTTAATGTCAATCCCTGATTTAAACCAGATCGGACTGTTTCCTGGAAAACCAATTAAGCCTGGTCCTAGAACTCAAGATAAACAGAGAATCTCCATTGAAAGTGGATTTAAGTCCAGGACTGGGCTTGATCAGTGTCTGGGAAACCAGTCCTTTATGTGTTGAACCGTGTGTCCTCGTATGTACCTTGACTGTGTCCAGCGGATGACCCACAATAACACTGGAAGCTCCTATTGGATAAACAGAAGGAAACCACGTTTAGGAGGAGAGAGAGTGAGAGAGAGTGAATATATAATGTTGTTTCAGTGGCACCCTGCCTAGAACATCCGACCCTCCTCAGACAATAGAACTACAGTACCACAGATTTCAGGGCAAACACAAGAGAGAACAGAAAGAATCATATCCCGGCCAGACAGCAAAACACTACCACTGCTTAGGGGTCATTCTGACTCAACATTTGCAAAAACAAAACTTAGGCCGATAATGTTCAGAACTACAGTAGGCTGCCTATAGGCGAATAACAGGCGATGAAGAGTGAAAACCGTTGCAGCATTCCACAGATACAGTATCATTATGCAATGTGCAACTACTATGCCCCTACTGTCAGTTTCATGGTAGCGCGCCTTGCAGAAGTAGAATATAGAAAAGGAGAACACTCAAAATAAATAGTCAAACATGTAGAACTGGTTATTTAATTATTAACTACATTTTGATTGGATGTTAAATGTTGAGTGTTTGATCAAAATGTCTAGCGCTATGTGGGCAATTCGATTTGGAAAATCTGCGCATGTTCCAATTATTCATATCTATTTTTTTCGAATCAAACATAGATTAGACATAGGCCTACATAGCAAATGTATTAAAATAAAACAAATTATGATAAACAAAAACGATATGCAATAGTCCAACACCGCTCTAATCCCAAACTCATCCTCACATAAAACATCTAATTCTACAGCTAATTAACAAGTTTAAAAAATAACGGACACTCACCTCCAATCCACCCTGCAAGGAAGTCATCTAAATGAAAACAATTCATTTTTGATTGATCTTAATTCCTTTCCTTCTGTCACTAATCACCGGTGAACAGAAATCTTAAGTGTCTGGAATTCAACGTCGATACAGGCACGCGGGGTAAGATATTTGAGAAGCAAAGTAACAAAAACTGACTTTCCTAGCATCTATGTAAACCTCCAGATAGGTATAGGAGGGTCTGTAAATAAACATAAAGACAGGGATTGGGCGTCTCTAAACCAATCAGCATCTAGGATTTATGTGTGACACTTGCCGTCTGAAAACAATGGGACAATTTGTTTTGATGGCCCGGTGCCCCGTGTGAGTGGACAATTTGTTAAGGACCACCTGAAAAGCCTGGAAAGTACCAACTACTCTGAACCGGGGCACAGGGCCAAGCATACTTGCCAGGAAGCAGTTCAAGCCGTGCTAAAATGTTTTTGCGGTTGGAAAGAAAATAATATAATAAATACTGTAAACCAAGAGGAATTGCTATGCAAAAAAAATATAAACTTCATTGGCCACTTACATAATTATCCACATGGAGGGAGATTGATGCATAAAGCCAGAATTTTAGTACAAAAGCATAATGGAAATGTGGTCTAGGCTTTATCATATTACAAAGCTTGAACTTTATCCACTTATTTGGGCAAAACAAATACACTCCATAAACGTTGTGCAACATAACTTAATGACAAAAAAAAATAATATTTTTTTCATATTTAATAGGCTATATACCAATCTAAGCATATATATTGTGAAAGAGGAGATAACATGGGTTTAGACACACCCTAGAGGTATTGCCTAGAAAACACACAGATAGCACTCAAAGATAAGAACCCATTGCACTGTAGGATGGAGAATGGTGCCAGGAGTGGTAGCGACAGATTGTCTGTTTGCTTGCACCTGTGAACCTCAAGACTCATTCAGAAAAAAAGCAGTACTATAAAAACCTACACTTTAATTAGATTTTAAATTTAGTGAGAAAGTATTCAGAACTCTTGACTTATTCCACATTTGTTTACTTAAATTTTTGGTTGCGAAAGAGACGTGAAAGCAACATTAACATAACTTGTACATTCCATTTGAAATCAATCAAAAGCTTTAAAATAAAGGCCAATATTTTAGTGTCCATTTTTTGTTGTTGAACCCTCTGGGTTGAACTGAAACAATATCTGTTGATGACTTCTCTAATGCTCTACAGGCCTAAATATCATAATTGAGGGAACATGTGTAAAGTATGGTCACATTGATTTTACTAGGCAAATCACCCATAAACACACACACATAAACACATAAACACACACACATAAACACATAAACACACACACACACACACATAAACACACACACACACACACATACAAACACACACACACACACACACACACACACACACACACACACACACACACACACACACACACACACACACACACACACACACACACACACACACACACACACACACACACACACACACACACACACACACACAATGACAAATTGAGATTCTGTGTGCTACTGACTGAATTCAGACAAATACACACACACACACGACTCAAGTTCAAAGACTAAATAAACAACATTTCAGACAAAATAAATATTTCTTGAAAGCATTTTCTACTAATGGGGAATGCAGTCAGAGGCTATAAAGGTGCTGCAGATGACAGTCCCCACCCAGTTCTCTCTTTGCTGAAGCAATGAGTGCACGTTTCAGTGCCCAACAGGTCGTAGATCTGAATTTTTCAGATGTCCAGGAGGAATAACGAAACAATGATTTAGAAGAGGAGGAGGAATCTGAAGAAGAGGACGGTGAAGAATACAACCCAGAGCCACAATGCATCATCTTCAGATGAAGAAGAGGACAGTGAAGAATACAACCCAGAGCCACGATGCATCATCTTCAGATGAAGAAGAGGACGGTGAAGAATACAACCCAGAGCCACGATGCATCATCTTCAGATGAAGAAGAATACAACCCAGAGCCACGATGCATCATCTTCAGATGAAGAAGAGGACGGTGAAGAATACAACCCAGAGCACGATGCATCATCTTCAGATGAAGAAGAAGATGGGGAAGAATACAACCCAGAGCCACGATGCATCATCTTCAGATGAAGAAGAGGATGGTGAAGAATACAACCCAGAGCCACGATGCATCATCTTCAGATGAAGAAGAGGACGGTGAAGAATACAACCCAGAGCCACGATGCATCATCTTCAGATGAAGAAGAGGACGGTGAAGAATACAACCCAGAGCCACGATGCATCATCTTCAGATGAAGAAGAGGACGGTGAAGAATACAACCCAGAGCATGATGCATCATCTTCAGATGAAGAAGAAGTCCACTAAACTGAAAGAGAGACATTTTTGTCAGCAAAATAACATGGTCCTTGTCACCATATGACAGCCAGGGCTGGAAGGCAGCACAACATGTCATAAGGATGACCCCAGGGTCCACAAGACATGCAGTTGCCCAGGACATCGCCTCAACATTCTACATGTTCATCACACCAGCCATCGAAAAAATCATTCTGGAGATGACAAATTTGGAGGGTTTCCGTAAATATGGAGACAACTGGAAAAGGATGGATGAGATTGACCTGCGTGCCTACATAGGGCTGCTAATCCTAGCAGCTGTGTATAGGTCCCGAGGCGAGGCTACATGTAGTCTCTGGGATGCAGAGAATGGAAGGGCGATTTTCCGTGCCACGATACCACTGAAAGTCACACTTTCTCAAGAATGCTACGATTTGATAGCCTTGAGTCAAGACCTGCAAGACGTGTGAGACACAAACTGGCAGCCATAAGAGAGGTCTGGGAGAAGTGGGTGGAGCCATAAGAGAGGTCTGGGAGAAGTGGGTGGAGCCATAAGAGAGGTCTGGGAGAAGTGGGTTGAGTCATAAGAGAGTTCTGGGAGAAGTGGGTGGAGCGTCTGTCATACCTCTACAGTGGAGGAGCAACTGGTTCCATTCAGAGGTACATTTTTATTTTCATATGTAATGTAAGTGATTTTCACTGTTCATTTTATTATGTATTGCTGTAATATCATTGATTTGTGTTATTGTTTTCTGTGACACTGATACTAATTACTGATAGTAATCTCTTTTGTCAAAAGGTCGCTGTCCTTTCTGGCAGTATAAGCCCAGCAAGCCAGCGAAGTATGGCATCAAGATATGGGTGGCCTGTGACACACAATCCAGCTACGCTTGGAAGATGCAAGTCTACACAGGGAAGCTGACCAGTGGAGGCCTGGAGAAGAACCAGGGGATGCAAATTGTGCTTGATGTGACAGATGGACTGAGGGGACACAATGTCACGTGTGAACAATTTCTTCACCTCTTATGAACTCAGCCAGCAGCTCCTGAAGAGGAACATCACCATGGTTGGCACAGTTAGAAAGAACAAGCCTGAGCTCCCCCCTGCACTCCTCGCAACAAGGGGGAGAGAGGCCTTCTCATTAAAGTTTGCCTTCACCCCCACCACCACTCTAGTTTCTGACCTCCCAAAGAGGAACAAGAATGTGGTCCTCCTGAGCACACTGCACAAAACAGCTGAGATCCGTGATCGTGAGGACAGGAAGCCAGCCATCATCCCGGACTACAACCACAACAGGACAACCTGGACAAGGTGATTGGAACTTACAGCTGCAGGATGATGACCCCCCCCCCCCGCTGGCCCCTGGTCATCTTCCATAACATCAATGATGTGTCCTCATACGATGCCTTCATGATATGGAACATGATCAACCCTACCTGGATGCCTGATAAGCAGAACAAAAGGGTGTTCCTGGAGCTGCTGGGAAAGGCACTTGTAACCCCACACATTCAAAGAAGGGTCCACCTCCCCCGCACAGCAGCTTCTGCAGCGCTTGTGAAAGCTGTTCACGGGGCTGAATCGGGTCCTGATCCACCTGAGGCTGCAGCTGGGGCAGGCAAGAGGAGGAGATGCCAATTCTGCCCCCCAAAGAAGGACTGTAAAACAAATACTATGTCCTGCACATGTGAGAAATACATCTGCACAAGTCCATGCACACACACTTTCATACTGTCCTACATGTGGTAATTAGAGTTGATTGATTTATGTTCTTCACGTTTTTGTTTCGTATCTATTATCTTATTTTATTGTTATTTATTGTTGTTTATGCACCTTGTGGGTGGGGGCAATGAATTAAAAAATGGGATTATACTAGTATTTTCTCGTTGAATTCCTCATTGTACAGTATATAAGAATATATCACTATGTTGACAAAATTGTTGCCAAAAAAGATCAAGACTGTTATTGTTTCCCTTCAATAAAATGCATTCCAAACTACTTTCTGCACATTTCTGCTACTTTCTTAGGCTATACAAGTGATATCTCTTGCTAAAAAAATATGTTTACACCTATACAGTACCTTTAGCAATAATAACAATAATAATAATAATAAACCTCTACTTTAGTAAGAAAACAATTATGCCAGGTGTGTTATAATAAAAACGAGAGGTGTTCACTGACTAAATTAGTCTTTCTGCATTGTGAAGAGGGAAAACCCAGATATTCAAAACATTTTTATTTAACCTTTATTTAACTAGGCAAGTCAGTTAAGAACAAATTCTTATTTACAATGACGGCCTAGGAACAATGGGTTAACTGCCTGTTCACAGGCAGAATGACAGATTTGTACCTTGTCAGCTCAGGGGTTGTGAATTTGCAACCTTCCGGTTGCTAGTACACCACTCTAACCACTAGACTACCCTGCCGCCTCTACACTCTAACCACTAGGCTACCCTGCCGCCTCTACACTCTAACCACTAGACTACCCTGCCGCCACTACACTCTAACCACTAGGCTACCCTGCCGCCTCTACACTCTAACCACTAGACAACCCTGCCGCCTCTACACTCTAACCACTAGACTACCCTGCCGCCTCTACACTCTAACCACCAGGCTACCCTGCCGCCTCTACACTCTAACCACTAGACTACTCTGCCGCCTCTACACTCTAACCACTAGGCTACCCTGCCGCCTCTACACTCTAACCACTAGACTACCCTGCCAACACTACACTCTAACCACTAGGCTACCCTGCCGCCTCTACACTCTAACCACTAGACTACCCTGCCACCTCTACACTCGAACCACTAGGCTACCCTGCCGCCTCTACACTCTAACCACTAGACTACCCTGCCTGCCGCCTACACTCTAACCACTAGACTACCCTGCCGCCTCTACACTCTAACCACTAGGCTACCCTGCCGCCTCTACACTCTAACCACAGGCTACCCTGCCGCTCGCCTCTAACCACTAGGCTACCCTGCCGCCTCTACACTCTAACCACCAGGCTACCCTGCCGCCTCTACACTCTAACCACCAGGCTACCCTGCCACCTCTACACTCTAACCACTAGACTACCCTGCCGCCTCTACACTCTAACCACCAGGCTACACTCTAACCACTAGACCCTGCCGCCTCTACACTCTAACCACCAGGCTACCCTGCCGCCTCTACACTCTAACCACCAGGCTACCCTGCCACCTCTACACTCTAACCCAGGCCAGGCTCTACACCCTCTAACCACTAGACTACCCGCCTCTACACTCTAACCACTAGGCTACCCTGCCGCCTCTACACTCTAACCACCAGGCTACCCTGCCGCCTCTACACTCTAACCACCAGGCTACCCTGCCTAACCCTCTACACTCTAACCACCAGGCTACCCTGCCGCCTCTACACTCTAACCACCAGGCTACCCTGCCGCCTCTACACTCTAACCACCAGGCTACCCTGCCGCCTCTACACCTAACCACTAGGCTACCCTGCCGCCTCTACACTCTAACCACTAGGCTACCCTGCCGCCTCTACACTCTAACCCACCAGGCTACCCTGCCGCCTCAACACTCTAACCACCAGGCTACCCTGCCGCCTCTACACTCTAACCACCAGGCTACCCTGCCGCCTCTACACTCTAACCACCAGGCTACCCTGCCGCCTCTACACTCTAACCACCAGGCTACCCTGCCGCCTCTACACTCTAACCACTAGGCTAACCACTAGACTACCCTGCCGCCTCTACACTCTAACCACCAGGCTACCCTGCCTACACTCTAACCACTCTACACACTCTAACCACCAGGCTACCCTGCCGCCTCTACACTCTAACCACCAGGCTACCCTGCCGCCTCTACACTCTAACCACCACTAGACTACACTCTAACCCCAGGCTACCCTGCCGCCACTACACTCTAACCACTAGGCTACCCTGCCGCCTCTACACTCTAACCACCAGGCTACCCTGCCGCCTCTACACTCTAACCACTAGGCTACTACCCTGCCAACACTACACTCTAACCACTAGGCTACCCTGCCGCCTCTACACTCTAACCACTAGGCTACCCTGCCACCTCTACACTCTAACCACTAGGCTACCCTGCCGCCACTACACTCTAACCACTACACTCTAACCACTAGGACTACCCTGCCGCCTCTACACTCTAACCACTAGGCTACCCTGCCGCCTCTACACCTAACCACTACACTCTAACCACTAGGCTACCCTGCCGCCTCTACACTCTAACCACTAGGCTACCCTGCCGCCTCTACACTCTAACCACCAGGCTACCCTGCCGCCTCTACACTCTAACCACTAGGCTACCCTGCCGCCTCTACACTCTAACCACTAGACTACACTCTAACCACCCTACCCGCCTCTACACTCTAACCACTAGCCGCTACCCTGCCGCCTCTACACTCTAACCACCACTAGGCTACCCTGCCGCCTCTCTAACCACCAGGCTACTCTAACCACTAGGCTACCCTGCCGCCTCTACACTCTAACCACTAGGCTACCCTGCCGCCTCTACACTCTAACCACTAGGCTACCCTGCCGCCTCTACACTCTAACCACTAGCCTCTACACTCTAACCACTACCCTGCCGCCTCTACACTCTAACCACCAGGCTACCCTGCCGCCTCTACACTCTAACCACCAGGCTACCCTGCCGCCTCTACACTCTAACCACCAGGCTACCCTGCCGCCTCTACACTCTAACCACTAGGCTACCCTGCCGCCTCTACACTCTAACCACCAGGCTACCCTGCCGCCTCTACACTCTAACCACCAGGCTAGGCTAACCCTGCCGCCTCTACACTCTAACCACCAGGCTACCCTGCCGCCTCTACACTCTAACCACCAGGCTACCCTGCCGCCTCTACACTCTAACCACCAGGCTACCCTGCCGCCTCTACACTCTAACCACCAGGCTACCCTGCCGCCTCTACACTCTAACCACTACCCTGCCGCCTCTACACTCTAACCCTAGGCTGCCTCTACACTCTAACCCGCCTCTACACTCTAAACCACTAGGCTACCCTGCCGCCTCTACACTCTAACCACTAGGCTACCCTGCCGCCTCTACACTCTAACCACTAGGCTACCCTGCCGCCTCTACACTCTAACCACTAGGCTACCCTGCCGCCTCTACACTCTAACCACTAGGCTACCCTGCCGCCTCTACACTCTAACCACCAGGCTACCCTGCCGCCTCTACACTCTAACCACTAGGCTACCCTGCCGCCTCTACACTCTAACCACTAGGCTACCCTGCCGCCTCTACACTCTAACCACCAGGCTACCCTGCCGCCTCTACACTCTAACCACCAGGCTACCCTGCCGCCTCTACACTCTAACCACTAGACTACCCTGCCGCCTCTACACTCTAACCACCAGGCTACCCTGCCGCCTCTACACTCTAACCACAGGCTACCCTGCCGCCTCTACACTCTAACCACTAGGCTACCCTGCCGCCTCTACACTCTAACCACTAGGCTACCCTGCCGCCTCTACACTCTAACCACTAGGCTACCCTGCCGCCTCTACACTCTAACCACTAGACTACCCTGCCGCCTCTACACTCTAACCACCAGGCTACCCTGCCGCCTCTACACTCTAACCACTAGGCTACCCTGCCGCCTCTACACTCTAACCACTAGGCTACCCTGCCGCCTCTACACTCTAACCACTAGGCTACCCTGCCGCCTCTACACTCTAACCACTAGGCTACCCTGCCGCCTCTACACTCTAACCACTAGGCTACCCTGCCGCCTCTACACTCTAACCACTAGACTACCCTGCCGCCTCTACACTCTAACCACCAGGCTACCCTGCCGCCTCTACACTCTAACCACTAGGCTACCCTGCCGCCTCTACACTCTAACCACTAGGCTACCCTGCCGCCTCTACACTCTAACCACTAGGCTACCCTGCCGCCTCTACACTCTAACCACTAGGCTACCCTGCCGCCTCTACACTCTAACCACCAGGCTACCCTGCCGCCTCTACACTCTAACCACCAGGCTACCCTGCCGCCTCTACACTCTAACCACTAGGCTACCCTGCCGCCTCTACACTCTAACCACTAGGCTACCCTACGCAATTAATCTACATTATTTTAGGGGTTTAGTGAAGGCGGGTCATTTTTTACGCTTAGGATAAGGGTAGTACACAGAACATTAAGCCCACACATTTACAACAGCGGCCTACACAGGATAATGCTGGGCCAATTGTTCGCAGCCCTACTACTACTTACATACTTAGAAATAGTGAATAAGGAACCCATCACTGGCTTTTCTTAGGGAAAGTGTATGGCTATTTTATCAATATATTTTACAAGGATGGAATAAATGAATGAATGATTGAATGAATGTGCTTTTAAACTGATAATACCCCTTCTGTAGCCTAAACTATCTGACTGTCTAAAAGGCAGTTTAGGGACACTACCACTTCTGTAGCCTAAACTATCTGACTGTCTAAAAGGCAGTTTAGGGACACTACCCCTTCTGTAGCCAATATTATATGACTGTCTAAAAGGTAGTTTAGGGACACTACCACTTCTGTAGCCAATATTATATGACTGTCTAAAAGGCAGCTTAGGGACACTACCACTTCTGTAGCCAATATTATATGACTGTCTAAAAGGCAGCTTAGGGACACTACCACTTCTGTAGCCTAAACTATCTGACGGTCTAAAAGGCAGTTTAGGGACACTACCACTTCTGTAGCCAATATTATATGACTGTCTAAAAGGCAGCTTAGGGACACTACCACTTCTGTAGCCAATATTATATGACTGTCTAAAAGGCAGTTTAGGGACACTACCACTTCTGTAGCCAATATTATATGACTGTCTAAAAGGCAGCTTAGGGACACTACCACTTCTGTAGCCAATATTATATGACTGTCTAAAAGGCAGCTTAGGGACACTACCACTTCTGTAGCCAATATTATATGACTGTCTAAAAGGCAGGCGTGAGGACAGTCCATCATGGATGCTAAATGAGGCTAGCATGAGTTGTGAGGCATGTTAAACCACACTATTGACCTCCCTCACAGTCATCATATAAAGGTGATGTGTCAAGTTGCCTCTGGAGGAGATCATGTGTCATTGGCCTACATTCGGGTCCCAAATGGCACCCTATTCCCTATGTAGTGCACTACTTTTGACCAGCACCCATAGGGAATAGGGCGCCATTTGAGACAAACGCCTAAATCTGGTGTCTTCTGATCTACTGAACATGTGCTGCACAGACTTTTGATTTATTCATGGACCAACGTTAGAGGGTGTGTTTACAACGGTCTGCGTTACACTATAACCCATTTGAAACAGGTGTTGGTCATGTTTAATGCACAAAATAGATATCAAGGTCCTGAATATAATCTTGTATATATTACTTGTTACAGTGTCAATGCCGGAGAATACATTTTGAACGGCTGTGTTTCCGAGTCCGTGTCACCCACAACGTCCCACTCTGACTGAGATCTGTTGTTTCAGGACAGAGAAGTGCTAACTTTGCAGTTTATTTTGTAAAGATACAATCAGAACAAAACGCTGTCAATTTAAGCCTACAGATGTTGTTGTACTGTATCAGGTTGTGCTGAGAATACATATCAAATGTAGACAATATCAATACAAGTTTGATGCTACATTTGAAATAGTATTTACAATATTAACAGGTACAAAACTAGTGATCTTTAATTCTGGCAATAATACTTGAAGGTAAATGATTGGGGAAGAGTTTCCAATAGCATGACGTGCAGAACATTGAGATGTTGCAACAGCAACATCAGAGTTGTTGGTTTAAAGTGGCGCTCCAGTCTCCTTTTCACCTAATTTATCACCTGATTTATCTGAACCTTATGAAATATATTCATACCTTCTGTCAGCCATGGAAACCCTCTCTGAATAGTTGTATTGTAAACTGATATCAGACACAAACTGCTGATTCACTATACATGGGATCATAGATAGAGTCCAGGAAAGATAGATGTCATTAGATGGATGACATCATGTAACAAAACTAATGTCTCTCGTTAACTGTCAGATGAGACATTAATTCATATCCTCCTGTATTATAAACTGAAGTGACCGGACGGAGGCTACTGGAGGTAAATCAAACACATCATGTGCTCTTCTTGGGAAAAGAGGGTAGGAGGAGGGTGTGAGCTTGAGTCTGTCGTTTCATTGGTCATCTTAGTGGCCATGTGCACAGGCTGCTGAAGTGACTCTTATCTACCACAGCAAATATGGGTGTGTGCGTGTGTGCGTGTTGGTGTGTGTGTTTGTGCGCGCGCGCGGGTGTGTGTGTGTGTGTGCATGTTGGTGCGCGCGTGTGTGTGTGTGTGTTGGTGCGTGCGTGTGCGCGCGCGTGTGTGTGTGTGTGCATGTTGGTGCGTGCGCGCGCGTGTGTGTGTGTGTGCATGTTGGTGCGTGCGTGCGCGTGTGTGTGTGTGTGTGTGCATGTTGGTGCGTGCGTGTGTGTGTGTGTGTGTGTGCATGTTGGTGCGTGCGCGTGTGTGTGTGTGTGTGTGCATGTTGGTGCGTGCGTGCGCGCGCGTGTGTGTGTGTGTGTGTGCATGTTGGTGCGTGCGTGCGTGCGTGCATGTTGGTGCGTGCGTGCGTGTGTGTGCGTGTGTGTGTGTGCATGTTGGTGCGTGCGTGCGCGCGCACGTGTGTGTGTGTGTGTGTGTGCAAGCAACCTACACGCTGTGAATAATAGATCATCCTCACCCTCATGATGATAATGGTGATAATGATGATAATAATAATGTGTGTGTTTTCTAACGTGTATAAACCCACACCACCGCTCCCCCTCAGCTCTCTCTACTTTTAACATGGAGGTGATGTTGGTTATTTGTCTGAATGTCTATTTGATCAGCCTTGAAACATGTGGATTCCAAAGTGTTGGTCTGACTGCATTTTCTGGACGAAACAGGAGACAGAGGAGCGTTGAAAACAGAGTTGTTTTACATTAAATAAACATACAGATGTAGGATCTTAATTTGATCACTCTTTTCTTACTGAGAATTTTGCAGTGTATTCAAGTTTTAAAAAAGCTTCTAAGGTTTCCAATTTCCACTTCAAAATGTCAGTCTTTCTGTTTGCTTGCACCTCTGGATTTCAAGAATCATTCAGAGAAAAGTATTACTAAAAAACCTACACTTATATTAGCATTTGCATTTTGTGAAAGTCTTCAGAACACTTAACTTTTTCCACATTTGTTTCCATTTTTGGTTGAGAAAGAGACTTGAATCCAACATGAACATATTAATTATAACTTGTAGATTGTACTTGAAATCAACCAAACTCTATAAACTCAAGGCCAATATTAAGTGGTGTCCATTTGTGTTGAACCCTGGGTTGAATTTAAAAATGTCTGTTGATGACTTCCCTAATTCTATATAGTCCTAAATAGTATCATTGAGGATATATGAGTGATAAAGAATGGTCACATTTAATTGCTCTGTTAAAACTTCCCTTTGTCATGACTTCCATAGCAACAGTGAATCTGTTAAGTGGAGATTTCTCCATCATTCTCACTATACTGGGTAATAGTCAGTGGAAATATGGAAGCTGGGCTTGGTTAAAACCCTGGATGGGAGACTGAAGGAGGTGCCGCCCAGGCTGTTTTCTTTTCTTCTCATAGTGGATAAAACGTTGATGCTCTGATGTTGTTTTTAAGGTGCAAATTCAACATATTTTATACAAGGCATCATATGTATTTTGGCCATGTTTCTCATGTCTATCTACCTACATACTTGGAAATATTGAATAAGGAACCCATCACTGGCTTTTCTTAGGGAAAGTGTATGGTTATTTTATCAATATATTTTACAAGGATTGAATAAATGAATGAATGATTGAATGAATGTGCTTTTAAACTGATAATACCACTTCTGTAGCCTAAACTATCTGACGGTCTAAAAGGCAGTTTAGGGACACTACCACTTCTGTAGCCTAAACTATCTGACTGTCTAAAAGGCAGTTTAGGGACACTACCACTTCTGTAGCCTAAACTATCTGACTGTCTAAAAGGCAGTTTAGGGACACTACCACATCTGTAGCCAATATTATATGACTGTCTAAAAGGCAGCTTAGGGACACTAGCACTTCTGTAGCCAATATTATATGACTGTCTAAAAGGCAGGCGTGAGGACAGTCCATCATGGATGCTAAATGAGGCTAGCATGAGTTGTGAGGCATGTTAAACCACACTATTGACCTCCCTCACAGTCATCATATAAAGGTGATGTGTCAAGTTGCCTCTGGAGGAGATCATGTGTCATTGGCCTACATTCGGGTCCCAAATGGCACCCTATTCCCTATGTAGTGCACTACTTTTGACCAGGGCCCATAGGGAATAGGGCGCCATTTGAGACAAACGCCTAAATCTGGTGTCTTCTGATCTACTGAACATGTGCTGCACAGACTTTTGATTTATTCATGGACCAACGTTAGAGGGTGTGTTTACAACGGTCTGCGTTACACTATAACCCATTTGAAACAGGTGTTGGTCATATTTAATGCACAAAATAGATATCAGGTCCTGAATATAATCTTGTATATATTACTTGTTACAGTGTCAATGCCGGAG
>NC_056449.1:37183579-37208579 GCF_018296145.1 Oncorhynchus tshawytscha | reverse complement strand
AAGCTGGGCTTGGTTAAAACCCTGGATGGGAGACTGAAGGAGGTGCCGCCCAGGCTGTTTTCTTTTCTTCTCATAGTGGATAAAACGTTGATGCTCTGATGTTGTTTTTAAGGTGCAAATTCAACATATTTTATACAAGGCATCATATGTATTTTGGCCATGTTTCTCATGTCTATCTACCTACATACTTTTAAATATTGAATAAGGAACCCATCACTGGCTTTTCTTAGGGAAAGTGTATGGTTATTTTATCAATATATTTTACAAGGATTGAATAAATGAATGAATGATTGAATGAATGTGCTTTTAAACTGATAATACCACTTCTGTAGCCTAAACTATCTGACGGTCTAAAAGGCAGTTTAGGGACACTACCACTTCTGTAGCCTAAACTATCTGACTGTCTAAAAGGCAGTTTAGGGACACTACCACTTCTGTAGCTTAAACTATCTGACTGTCTAAAAGGCAGTTTAGGGACACTACCACTTCTGTAGCCTAAACTATCTGACTGTCTAAAAGGCAGTTTAGGGACACTACCACATCTGTAGCCAAAATTATATGACTGTCTACAGTCCATCATGGATGCTAAATGAGGCTAGCATGAGTTGTGAGGCATGTTAAACCACACCATTGACCTCCCTCACAGTCATCATATAAAGGTGATGTGTCAAGTTGCCTCTGGAGGAGATCATGTGTCATTGGCCTACAACGAGTCCCGAATGGCACCCTATTCCCTATGTAGTGCACTACTTTTGACCAGCACCCATAGGGAATAGGGCGCCATTTGAGACAAACGGCTAAATCTGGTGTCTTCTGATCTACTGAACATGTGCTGCACAGACTTTTGATTTATTCATGGACCAACGTTAGAGGGTGTGTTTACAACGGTCTGCGTTACACTATAACCCATTTGAAACAGGTGTTGGTCATGTTTAATGCACAAAATAGATATCAAGGTCCTGAATATAATCTTGTATATATTACTTGTTACAGTGTCAATGCCGGAGAATACATTTTGAACGGCTGTGTTTCCGAGTCCGTGTCACCCACAACGTCCCACTCTGACTGAGATCTGTTGTTTCAGGACAGAGAAGTGCTAACTTTGCAGTTTATTTTGTAAAGATACAATCAGAACAAAACGCTGTCAATTTAAGCCTACAGATGTTGTTGTACTGTATCAGGTTGTGCTGAGAATACATATCAAATGTAGACAATATCAATACAAGTTTGATGCTACATTTGAAATAGTATTTACAATATTAACAGGTACAAAACTAGTGATCTTTAATTCTGGCAATAATACTTAAAGGTAAATGATTGGGGAAGAGTTTCCAATAGCATGACGTGCAGAACATTGAGATGTTGCAACAGCAACATCAGAGTTGTTGGTTTAAAGTGGCGCTCCAGTCTCCTTTTCACCTAATTTATCACCTGATTTATCTGAACCTTATGAAATATATTCATACCTTCTGTCAGCCATGGAAACCCTCTCTGAATAGTTGTATTGTAAACTGATATCAGACACAAACTGCTGATTCACTATACATGGGATCATAGATAGAGTCCAGGAAAGATAGATGTCATTAGATGGATGACATCATGTAACAAAACTAATGTCTCTCGTTAACTGTCAGATGAGACATTAATTCATATCCTCCTGTATTATAAACTGAAGTGACCGGACGGAGGCTACTGGAGGTAAATCAAACACATCATGTGCTCTTCTTGGGAAAAGAGGGTAGGAAGAGGGTGTGAGCTTGAGTCTGTCGTTTCGTTGGTCATCTTAGTGGCCATGTGCACAGGCTGCTGAAGTGACTCTTATCTACCACAGCAAATATGGGTGTGTGTGTGTGTGCGTGTTGGTGTGTGTGTTTGTGTGCGCGTGCGTGTGTGTGTGTGTGTGTGTGTGTGTGCGTTGGTGTGTGTGTTTGTGCGCGCGCGGGTGTGTGTGTGTGTGTGTGTGCATGTTGGTGCGTGCGTGCGCGCGTGCGTGTGCGCGCGTGTGTGTGTGTGTGTGTGTGTTGGTGCGTGCGTGTGCGCGCGCGCGTGTGTGTGTGTGTGTGTGTGCATGTTGGTGCGTGCGCGCGTGTGTGTGTGCATGTTGGTGCGTGCGTGCGCGCGTGTGTGTGTGTGTGTGTGCATGTTGGTGCGTGCGTGTGTGTGTGTGTGTGTGTGTGTGTGTGCATGTTGGTGAGCGTGCGTGCGCGCGCGTGTGTGTGTGCATGTTGGTGCGTGCGTGCGCGCGTGTGTGTGTGTGTGCATGTTGGTGCGTGCGTGCGTGCGTGTGTGTGCGTGTGTGTGTGTGTGTGTGTGCATGTTGGTGCGTGCGTGCGCGCGTGTGTGTGTGTGTGTGTGTGCATGTTGGTGCGTGCGTGCGTGCGCGCGTGTGTGTGCATGTTGGTGCGTGCGTGCGCGCGCGTGTGTGTGTGTGTGTGTGTGTGTGTGTGTGCATGTTGGTGCGTGCGTGTGTGTGTGTGTGTGTGTGTGTGTGTGTGTGTGTGTGTGTGTGTGCATGTTGGTGAGTGCGTGCGCGTGTGTGTGTGTGTGCATGTTGGTGCGTGCGTGCGCGCGCGTGTGTGTGTGTGCATGTTGGTGCGTGCGTGCGTGTGTGTGTGTGTGTGTGTGTGTGCAAGCAACCTACAAGCTGTGAATAATAGATCATCCTCACCCTCATGATGATAATCGTGATAATGATGATAATAATAATGTGTGTGTTTTCTAACGTGTATAAACCCACACCACCGCTCCCCCTCAGCTCTCTCTACTTTTAACATGGAGGTGATGTTGGTTATTTGTCTGAATGTCTATTTGATCAGCCTTGAAACATGTGGATTCCAAAGTGTTGGTCTGACTGCATTTTCTGGACGAAACAGGAGACAGAGGAGCGTTGAAAACAGAGTTGTTTTACATTAAATAAACATACAGATGTAGGATCTTAATTTGATCACTCTTTTCTTACTGAGAATTTTGCAGTGTATTCAAGTTTTAAAAAAGCTTCTAAGGTTTCCAATTTCCACTTCAAAATGTCAGTCTTTCTGTTTGCTTGCACCTCTGGACTTCAAGAATCATTCAGAGAAAAGTATTACTAAAAACCTACACTTATATTAGCATTTGCATTTTGTGAAAGTCTTCAGAACACTTAACTTTTTCCACATTTGTTTCCATTTTTGGTTGAGAAAGAGACTTGAATCCAACATGAACATATTAATTATAACTTGTAGATTGTACTTGAAATCAACCAAACTCTATAAACTCAAGGCCAATATTAAGTGGTGTCCATTTGTGTTGAACCCTGGGTTGAATTTAAAAATGTCTGTTGATGACTTCCCTAATTCTATATAGTCCTAAATAGTATCATTGAGGATATATGAGTGATAAAGAATGGTCACATTTAATTGCTCTGTTAAAACTTCCCTTTGTCATGACTTCCATAGCAACAGTGAATCTGTTAAGTGGAGATTTCTCCATCATTCTCACTATACTGGATAATAGTCAGTGGAAATATGGAAGCTGGGCTTGGTTAAAACCCTGGATGGGAGACTGAAGGAGGTGCCGCCCAGGCTGTTTTCTTTTCTTCTCATAGTGGATAAAACGTTGATGCTCTGATGTTGTTTTTAAGGTGCAAATTCAACATATTTTATACAAGGCATCATATGTATTTTGGCCATGTTTCTCATGTCTATCTACCTACATACTTGGAAATATTGAATAAGGAACCCATCACTGGCTTTTCTTAGGGAAAGTGTATGGTTATTTTATCAATATATTTTACAAGGATTGAATAAATGAATGAATGAATGATTGAATGAATGTGCTTTTAAACTGAAATTACTCCTTCTGTAGCCTAAACAATCTGACTGTCTAAAAGGCAGTTTAGGGACACTACCACTTCTGTAGCCTAAACTATCTGACTGTCGAAAAGGCAGTTTAGGGACACTACCACTTCTGTAGCCTAAACTATCTGACTGTCGAAAAGGCAGTTTAGGGACACTACCACTTCTGTAGCCTAAACTAGCTGACTACCTACAGTCCATCATGGATGCTAAATGAGGCTAGCATGAGTTGTGAGGCATGTTAAACCACACCATTGACCTCAAATCAAATCAAATCAAATTTTATTTGTCACATACACATGGTTAGCAGATGTTAATGCGAGTGTAGCGAAATGCTTGTGCTTCTAGTTCCGACAATGCAGTAATAACGAGCAAGTAATCTAACTAACAATTCCAAAAAAAAAAACTACTGTCTTATACACAGTGTAAGGGGATAAAGAATATGTACATAAGGATATATGAATGAGTGATGGTACAGAGCAGCATAGGCAAGATACAGTAGATGATATCGAGTACAGTATATACATATGAGATAAGTATGTAAACCAAGTGGCATAGTTAAAGTGGCTAGTGATACATGTATTACATAAGGATGCAGTCGATGATATAGAGTACAGTATCAACGTATGCATATGAGATGAACAATGTAGGGTAAGTAACATTATATAAGGTAGCATTGTTTAAAGTGGCTAGTGATATATTTACATAATTTCCCATCAATTCCCATGATTAAAGTGGCTGGAGTAGAGTCAGTGTCATTGACAGTGTGTTGGCAGTAGCCACTCAATGTTAGTGGTGGCTGTTTAACAGTCTGATGGCCTTGAGATAGAAGCTGTTTTTCAGTCTCTCGGTCCCAGCTTTGATGCACCTGTACTGACCTCGCCTTCTGGATGACAGCGGGGTGAACAGGCAGTGGCTCGGGTGGTTGATGTCCTTGATGATCTTTATGGCCTTCCTGTAGCATCGGGTGGTGTAGGTGTCCTGGAGGGCAGGTAGTTTGCCCCCGGTGATGCGTTGTGCAGACCTCACTACCCTCTGGAGAGCCTTACGGTTGAGGGCGGTGCAGTTGCCATACCAGGCGGTGATACAGCCCGCCAGGATGCTCTCGATTGTGCATCTGTAGAAGTTTGTGAGTGCTTTTGGTGACAAGCCGAATTTCTTCAGCCTCCTGAGGTTGAAGAGGCGCTGCTGCGCCTTCCTCACGATGCTGTCTGTGTGAGTGGACCAATTCAGTTTGTCTGTGATGTGTATGCCGAGGAACTTAAAACTTGCTACCCTCTCCACTACTGTTCCATCGATGTGGATGGGGGTGTTCCCTCTGCTGTTTCCTGAAGTCCACAATCATCTCCTTAGTTTTGTTGACGTTGAGTGTGAGGTTATTTTCCTGACACCACACTCCGAGGGCCCTCACCTCCTCCCTGTAGGCCGTCTCGTCGTTGTTGGTAATCAAGCCTACCACTGTTGTGTCGTCCGCAAACTTGATGATTGAGTTGGAGGCGTGCATGGCCACGCAGTCGTGGGTGAACAGGGAGTACAGGAGGGGGCTCAGAACGCACCCTTGTGGGGCCCCAGTGTTGAGGATCAGCGGGGAGGAGATGTTGTTGCCTACCCTCACCACCTGGGGGCGGCCCGTCAGGAAGTCCAGTACCCAGTTGCACAGGGCGGGGTCGAGACCCAGGGTCTCGAGCTTGATGACGAGCTTGGAGGGTACTATGGTGTTGAATGCCGAGCTGTAGTCGATGAACAGCATTCTCACATAGGTATTCCTCTTGTCCAGATGGGTTAGGGCAGTGTGCAGTGTGGTTGAGATTGCATCGTCTGTGGACCTATTTGGGCGGTAAGCAAATTGGAGTGGGTCAAGGGTGTCAGGTAGGGTGGAGGTGATATGGTCCTTGACTAGTCTCTCAAAGCACTTCATGATGACGGATGTGAGTGCTACGGGGCGGTAGTCGTTTAGCTCAGTTACCTTAGCTTTCTTGGGAACAGGAACAATGGTGGCCCTCTTGAAGCATGTGGGAACAGCAGACTGGTATAGGGATTGGTTGAATATGTCCGTAAACACACCGGCCAGCTGGTCTGCGCATGCTCTGAGGGCGCGGCTGGGGATGCCGTCTGGGCCTGCAGCCTTGCGAGGGTTAACACGTTTAAATGTCTTACTCACTTCGGCTGCAGTGAAGGAGAGACCACATGATTCCGTTGCAGGCCGTGTCAGTGGCACTGTATTGTCCTCAAAGCGGGCAAAAAAGTTATTTAGTCTGCCTGGGAGCAAGACATCCTGGTCCGTGACTGGGCTGGGTTTCTTCCTGTAGTCCGTGATTGATTGTAGACCCTGCCACATACCTCTTGTGTCTGAGCCGTTGAATTGAGATTCTACTTTGTCTCTGTACTGGCGCTTAGCTTGTTTGATAGCCTTGCGGAGGGAATAGCTGCACTGTTTGTATTCAGTCATGTTACCAGACACCTTGCGCTGATTAAAAGCAGTGGTTCGTGCCTTCAGTTTCACACGAATGCTGCCATCAATCCACGGTTTCTGGTTAGGGAATGTTTTAATCGTTGCTATGGGAACGACATCTTCAACGCACGTTCTAATGAACTCGCACACCGTATCAGCGTATTCGTCAATGTTGTTGTCTGACGCAATACGAAACATCTCCCAGTCCACGTGATGGAAGCAGTCTTGGAGTGTGGAGTCAGCTTGGTCGGACCATCGTTGGACAGACCTCAGCGTGGGAGCTTCTTGTTTTAGTTTCTGTCTGTAGGCAGGGATCAACAAAATGGAGTCGTGGTCAGCTTTTCCGAAAGGGGGGCGGGGCAGGGCCTTATATGCGTCGCGGAAGTTAGAGTAACAATGATCCAGGGTCTTTCCACCCCTGGTTGCGCAATCAATATGCTGATAAAATTTAGGGAGTCTTGTTTTCAGATTAGCCTTGTTAAAATCCCCAGCTACAATGAATGCAGCCTCCGGATAAATCGTTTCCAGTTTGCAGAGAGTTAAATAAAGTTCGTTCAGAGCCATCGATGTGTCTGCTTGGGGGGGATATATACGGCTGTGATTATAATCGAAGAGAATTCTCTTGGTAGATAATGCGGTCTACATTTGATTGTGAGGAATTCTAAATCAGGTGAACAGAAGGATTTGAGTTCCTGTATGTTTCCTTCATCACACCATGTCACGTTGGCCATAAGGCATACGCCCCCCCGCCCGTCTTCTTACCAGAGAGATGTTTGTTTCTGTCGGCGCGATGCGTGGAGAAACCCGCTGGCTGCACCGCTTCGGATTGCGTCTCTCCAGTTAGCCATGTTTCCGTGAAGCAGAGAACGTTACAGTCTCTGATGTCCCTCTGGAATGCTACCCTTGCTCGGATTTCATCAACCTTGTTGTCAAGAGACTGGACATTGGCAAGAAGAATGCTGGGGAGTGGTGCACGATGTGCCCGTCTCCGGAGTCTGACCAGAAGACCGCTTCGTTTCCCTCTTTTTCTGAGTCGTTTTTTTTTTTTGGTCGCTGCATGTGATCCACTCGGTTACACTGGTTGTAAGGCAGAACTCAGGATCCGCATCGCGAAAAACATATTCTTGGTCGTACTGATGGTGAGTTGACGCTGATCTTATATTCAGTAGTTCTTGTCGGCTGTATGTAAAGAAACCTAAGATGACCTGGGGTACTAGTGTAAGAAATAACACGTAAAAAAACAAAAAACTGCATAGTTTCCTAGGAACGCGAAGCGAGGCGGCCATCTCTGTCGGCGCCGGAAGTACTACACAGTCATCATATAAAGGTGATGTGTCAAGTTGCCTCTGGAGGAGATCATGTGTCATTGGCCTACATTCGGGTCCCAAATGGCACCCTATTCCCTATGTAGTGCACTACTTTTGACCAGCACCCATAGGGAATAGGGCGCCATTTGAGACAAACGCCTAAATCTGGTGTCTTCTGATCTACTGAACATGTGCTGCACAGACTTTTGATTTATTCATGGACCAACGTTAGAGGGTGTGTTTACAACGGTCTGCGTTACACTATAACCCATTTGAAACAGGTGTTGGTCATGTTTAATGCACAAAATAGATATCAGGTCCTGAATATAATCTTGTATATATTACTTGTTACAGTGTCAATGCCGGAGAATACATTTTGAACGGCTGTGTTTCCGAGTCCGTGTCACCCACAACGTCCCACTCTGACTGAGATCTGTTGTTTCAGGACAGAGAAGTGCTAACTTTGCAGTTTATTTTGTAAAGATACAATCAGAACAAAACGCTGTCAATTTAAGCCTACAGATGTTGTTGTACTGTATCAGGTTGTGCTGAGAATACATATCAAATGTAGACAATATCAATACAAGTTTGATGCTACATTTGAAATAGTATTTACAATATTAACAGGTACAAAACTAGTGATCTTTAATTCTGGCAATAATACTTGAAGGTAAATGATTGGGGAAGAGTTTCCAATAGCATGACGTGCAGAACATTGAGATGTTGCAACATCAGAGTTGTTGGTTTAAAGTGGCGCTCCAGTCTCCTTTTCACCTAATTTATCACCTGATTTATCTGAACCTTATGAAATATATTCATACCTTCTGTCAGCCATGGAAACCCTCTCTGAATAGTTGTATTGTAAACTGATATCAGACACAAACTGCTGATTCACTATACATGGGATCATAGATAGAGTCCAGGAAAGATAGATGTCATTAGATGGATGACATCATGTAACAAAACTAATGTCTCTCGTTAACTGTCAGATGAGACATTAATTCATATCCTCCTGTATTATAAACTGAAGTGACCGGACGGAGGCTACTGGAGGTAAATCAAACACATCATGTGCTCTTCTTGGGAAAAGAGGGTAGGAGGAGGGTGTGAGCTTGAGTCTGTCGTTTCATTGGTCATCTTAGTGGCCATGTGCACAGGCTGCTGAAGTGACTCTTATCTACCACAGCAAATATGGGTGTGTGTGTGTGTGTGCGTGTTGGTGTGTGTGTGTTTGTGCGCGCGCGTGCGTGTGTGTGTGTGTGTGTGTGTGTGCGTTGGTGTGTGTGTTTGTGCGCGCGCGGGTGTGTGTGTGTGTGTGTGCATGTTGGTGCGTGCGTGCGCGCGTGCGTGTGCGCGCGTGTGTGTGTGTGTGTGTGTGTGTGTGTGTGTGCATGTTGGTGCGCGCGCGCGCGTGTGTGTGTGCATGTTGGTGCGTGCGTGCGCGCGCGCGCGTGTGTGTGTGTGTGTGTGTGCATGTTGGTGCGTGCGTGTGTGTGTGTGTGTGTGTGTGTGCATGTTGGTGAGTGCGTGCGCGCGTGTGTGTGTGTGTGTGTGTGTGTGTGCATGTTGGTGCGTGCGTGCGCGCGTGTGTGTGTGTGTGCATGTTGGTGCGTGCGTGCGTGTGTGTGTGTGTGTGTGTGTGTGTGTGTGTGCATGTTGGTGCGTGCGTGCGCGCGTGTGTGTGTGTGTGTGCATGTTGGTGCGTGCGCGCGTGCGCGCGTGTGTGTGCATGTTGGTGCGTGCGCGTGTGTGTGTGTGTGTGTGTGTGTGCATGTTGGTGCGTGCGTGTGTGTGTGTGTGTGTGTGTGTGTGTGTGTGTGTGTGTGTGTGTGTGTGTGCATGTTGGTGAGTGCGTGCGCGTGTGTGTGTGTGTGTGTGTGTGCATGTTGGTGCGTGCGTGCGCGCGCGTGTGTGTGTGTGCATGTTGGTGCGTGCGTGCGTGTGTGTGTGTGTGTGTGTGTGTGTAAGCAACCTACAAGCTGTGAATAATAGATCATCCTCACCCTCATGATGATAATGGTGATAATGATGATAATAATAATGTGTGTGTTTTCTAACGTGTATAAACCCACACCACCGCTCCCCCTCAGCTCTCTCTACTTTTAACATGGAGGTGATGTTGGTTATTTGTCTGAATGTCTATTTGATCAGCCTTGAAACATGTGGATTCCAAAGTGTTGGTCTGACTGCATTTTCTGGATGAAACAGGAGACAGAGGAGCGTTGAAAACAGAGTTGTTTTACATTAAATAAACATACAGATGTAGGATCTTAATTTGATCACTCTTTTCTTCCTGAGAATTTTCCTGCACAGCAGGGAAGTAAATCTTGTGGTGTATTCAAGGTTATAAAAAAAGCTTCTAAATTTTCCAATTTCCACTTTAAAATGTCCGTCTTGAATTGTCTTAACAAAAATGTATTAATCACTACGAAAAAATATCCTTTAATTATAATCCAGACAATAATTCACATTTCCTGTTGCTGCAAGATTATTTTCATGCTGTAGCAAACTGGCTCAAATTAAGTTCCTGCATCTGTAAGCAAATCTCTCAGAAAGATCACAGACAAACACAAAGTATCTCTCTCATCACTAGTTCTCTCATTTATGCAGACAGCAGCATAAATATCATAAACATCATGAAAGACTATGTGTTTTCCTGTTGTATTTGAACTCATTCTGTTCTGTTGAGTCTTGGAGAAATCGTTTATGATTGACTTCCTTCCACTAGGGGGCAGGAGACATCAGTGTTTGTAGATAGAGGACCCCTTGCCATTCATTCAGCCCCTGGTTCTTGGTTAAAGACTTCTCAATGTCACAGCTTAAATTACAGCTGGCCTTTACCCACTAGCTATGGATTTATGTCACGGACCATGTGAGTCCAATAGAATTCCTGGAGCTGGACAGATTCGACCAGAGGTCAAATAGCCTATGCTGTGAGGAAGAAAGAAGCATTTCATACTTAACCAATAGACTATGCTATTTCCTTATGTATTGATGTTGTTTCTTATACATTATCATAATGTAAGAAACAGCAGCCATATGTTAGAAAATAGCATATTGGCTAAAGAGATTTGTGATTGCAAGCTAACTGGTTTGTAAACGTAAACAATTAACACAAAGGATTTCCCAGAGGAGCATTGTCCTCCGTGTTTTGATTAATCATTTCACACGACCTGCATTTTAACCTTTACTTTTTACATTTTAAACCAGAAATTAGAATTAGACCAAAAATGAAAAGAAATTGTCTGAGGATGGTGCTGGACCACCTGACATAAAAATAAAAGGGGACATTTTGATGAAAAAGCTTTAAATTAAAGTTATAATTCAGGTCATGTGACATGATTAACCAAAACACAGGGCCCTAGTCTAGTTTATTACCATGTGAGCTCTACAACTTCCTCATAAGTAATATGATATTGTTAGTGTAACGGATGTGAAACGGCTAGCTTGGTTAGCGGTGCGCGCTAAATAGCGTTTCAATCGGTGACGTCACCTGCTCTGAGACCTTGAAGTAGTGGTTCCCCCTTGCTCTGCAAGGACCGCGGCTTTTGTGGAGCGATGGGCAACGATGCTTCGTGGGTGACTGTTGTTGATGTGTGCAGAGGGTCCCTGGTTCGCGCCCGGGTATGGGCGAGGGGACGGTCTAAAGTTATACTGTTACATTAGGGTATTTGGGGTGTGACGGCAGGTAGCCTAGTGGTTAGAGCGTTGATCTAATCCCCGAGCTGACAAAGTAAAAATCTGTTGTTCTGCCCCTGAGCAAGGCAGTTAACCCACTGTTCCCCGGGTGCCGAAGAAGTGAATGTCAATTAATGCATCCCCCTGCACCTCTCTGATTCAGAGAGTTGGGTTAAATGCAGAACACATATGTCAGTTGAATACATACAGTTGGACAACTGACTAGGTATCCCGCTTTCCCTATTGCCTGGTCAACTTTGTTTATTGTACACATTCACAATGCACGTCAAATCAAGAGACAGGGAGAGGCTCACATTCACAATGCACGTCAAATCAGAGACAGGGAGAGGCTCTCAAATTCCATTGAAGAATTACACATGGTCCTGGTTGAAGAACAGATCCACAGTGTGGATGTATCACAAATGGCACTGTCCATACTGACCTGTCCATACTGACCTGTCCATACTGACCTGTCCTTACTGACCTGTCCGTACTGACCTGTCCTTACTGACCTGTCCTTACTGACCTGTCCATATTGACATGTCCATACTGACCTGTCCTTACTGACCTGTCCTTACTGACCTGTCCTTACTGACCTGTCCTTAGCGACCTGTCCATACTGACCTGTCCTTACTGACCTGTCCATATTGACCTGTCCTTACCGACCCATTATTACTGACCTGTCCTTACTGACCTGTCCATATTGACCTGTCCTTACCGACCCATTATTACTGACCTGTCCATACTGCCCTTACTGACCTGTCCTTACTGACATGTCCATACTGACCTGTCCATACTGACCTGTCCTTACTGACCTGTCCTTACTGACCCATTCTTACTGACCTGTCCATACTGCTCTTACTGACCTGTCCATACTGACCTGTCCATACTCACCCGTCCATACTGACCCATCCTTACTGACCTGTCCTTACTGACCTGTTCATACTGACCTGTCCATACCGACCTGTCCTTACTGACCTGTCCATACTGACCCATTCTTACTGACCTGTCCTTACTGACCTGTCCTTACTGACCTGTCCTTACTGACCTGTCCATACTGACCTGTCCATACTGACCTGTCCATACTGACCTGTCCTTATGACTTGTCCTTCCTGACCTGTCCATACTGCACAGGAAAGGGCCGGTCCTTTCCCTCTCTCATCAACAAGGTTAGGCAGGATTTTACACTGATGTTTTCCACTTTTCGGGTTGGTGGCACCAGCACATGATTTGGTCGCACCAATTTTTTTATTTTATTTTGTCCAATAATGTGCCTGCATTCCATACAGAACTAGGCTGATAGTGACTAGGCTAATAATGATCTTTTAAATGAACATGCCCTTGTGTTCTCACATTGATTTGGATAGATTTAGTGTAACAGCAATGAAAATGGACATAAAATAAAATATAAATAAATGTATTTATAGCAGATTTCAAAGTGACTTGTGTTCTTCAAAAAGTCTTGATACCAAAACAATCCCACAGCATAGAAAAGAAGGAACGTTGTCAGCAGGACTGTGATTTCCCCCAGTTTTTTCAGGTTTTCGCTCTCAAAAATCACACTTAAAAAAAAAAAAGATAAACAAGTGTAGTTTTCCTTTAATTCTGGTGGCACGTTGTTATGGTCAGTAAGGACATTTGTGTTTGGTTAAGTGTTTCTGTAGCAAACTTGCGATGCGGTTTTCAAAATAAATGGTCGATGGATTGATTTGAATAGTCATGATTCTGCCAGGTAGGCATAGGCTACTTTGTAGTTACCTTTTAATTGCCTTTCCATCCACCCGGAGACGGTTAGGCTATCGTTAGCATCGCTAACGGCTACACAAAGAGGTAGACATAGAGGTCTAAACATCATGAAAGACATCATAATGAAAAACATCATATGTTTTCCTGTTACATTTGAACTCATTCTGTTCTATAGAATCTTGGCGAAATCATTTATGATAGACTTCCTTCCACTAGGGGGCAGGAGATGTCAATGTTTGTAGATAGAGGAGCTCTTGCCATCAATTTAACCTTTGTTCTTGGTTAAGGACTTCTCAATGTCACAGGTTGGGGCCCGCCTGCAGGTTGGGGCCCGCCTGCAGGTTGGGGCCCACCTGCAGGTTGGGCCCTCCAGATATCATATGAACATGTCATCAGCCATGATTTATTTTACATTTTTATTACAGGAATTTAGCTTTAATTTTTTAAATGTAATTTAGCCTCAAGGCAAAATTTGTAGAATAGTGCGAAATGATCTCTATAACAGCAACATTTTCTCTCCGCCTCATGGCAAAAATGTGTAGCATGAGATTAACTATAATACTGGGACCTTACGGGCCCCTGGGAAACTGCGCTACGCCACTGCATCTAGGAAGTAGCAGCTGTAAATAACTCCACTATGCATATTATATTATTGGATGGAACAGACAACTACTACCATACCACCTTAAAAATATGTGCATACGTTGTTATGGTAACAGACGATCAGACACGGTCATATTGATTGGTTGTATTGCACATGTATGGTAAAAGGAATCTCAGTTCAGGCTGTGAAAAGATAAGCTATATGGTGATTGGTGGAGACATTGATATTGTTTCCTGTAAAAATAGATTGTACTTTTTCTCCTCAAAAACAATGTCCAAAACCATTGAACATAGGAAATATAGGAAAAACAACAATAAGTCAATGGTATAATAGTTTAGCCAGTAAATGACTTAGCCAATAAGACATGCAGGGAGAATGAGTTTAGCCAGTAAATGACTTAGCCAATTAGACATGCAGGGAGAATAAGTTTAGCCAGTAAATGACTTGGCCAATAAGACATGCAGGGAGAATGAGTTTAGCCAGTAAATGACTTAGCCAATTAGACATGCAGGGAGAATAAGTTTAGCCAGTAAATGACTTAGCCAATTAGACATGCAGGGAGAATAAGTTTAGCCAGTAAATGACTTGGCCAATAAGACATGCAGGGAGAACGAGTTTAGCCAGTAAATGACATAGCCAATTAGACATGCAGGGAGAATAAGTTTAGCCAGTAAATGACTTGGCCAATAAGACATGCAGGGAGAATGAGTTTAGCCAGTAAATGACTTGGCCAATAAGACATGCAGGGAGAATGAGTTTAGCCTGCTGACACCCCCATCCTTACAGCCTGCATGCTGACACCCTCATCCCTACAGCCTGCTGACACCCTCATCCCTACAGCCTGCTGACACCCTCATCCCTACAGCCTGCTGACACCTCATCCCTACAGCCTGCTGACACCCTCATCCCTACAGCCTGCTGACACCTCATCCCAACAGCATGCTGACACCCCAACAGCATGCTGACACCCCCATCCCTACAGCCTGCTGACACCTCATCCCAACAGCCTGCTGACACCTCATCCCAACAGCCTGCTGACACCTCATCCCAACAGCCTGCTGACACCTCATCCCAACAGCATGCATTATTGCTATCAAATGGGGGGGGTTCTCAGTCTCCCACACTACTTCATCTCTTTTTCATGTACACCCTGGCCAAGACAACACACAATACACAACACATTATTATATCTGTGCATTTGCCAAGTGAAATTAATGCAAGACTTGAAAAGGTTTGAAAGATGCAACACTTATCACATGAAAATACCAGGTATGGGGCTTCACCATACTGTTCAGACCACAGACACCAGGTATGGGCTTCACCATACTGTTCAGACCACAGACACCAGGTATGAGCTTCACCATACTGTTCAGACCACAGACACCAGGTATGGGGCTTCACCATACTGTTCAGACCACAGACACCAGGTATGAGCTTCACCATACTGTTCAGACCACAGACACCAGGTATGAGCTTCACCATACTGTTCAGACCACAGACACCAGGTATGGGGCTTCACCATACTGTTCAGACCACAGACACCAGGTATGGGGCTTCACCATACTGTTCAGACCACAGACACCAGGTATGAGCTTCACCATACTGTTCAGACCACAGACACCAGGTATGAGGCTTCACCATACTGTTCAGACCACAGACACCAGGTATGGGGCTTCACCATACTGTTCAGACCACAGACACCAGGTATGGGGCTTCACCATACTGTTCAGACCACAGACACCAGGTATGGGGCTTCACCATACTGTTCAGACAGACACCATGGGGACACTGTTCAGACCACAGACACCAGGTATCAGACCACAGACACCAGGATGGGGCTTCACCTGTCAGACCACAGACACTGAGTCACCAGACCACAGACACCAGGTACCGTTCTGTTCAGACCACAGACACCAGGGGGCTTCAGACCACAGACACCAAAGCTTCCCATACTTCCAGGTATGAGCTTCACCATACTCCTCACCCTACAGACCACAGACACCAGGTATGGGGCTTCAAACCCTCTTCCTCCTCCTCCTCTTCCTCGTCTCCCTTGTTTCCAGTGAAAGGTTAAAGCTGTCACTGAGTCACTCTCGTTGCCTTCAGAAGACATGTGAGTCACTACGAGCACGGCGAGGGAGATGTGCTTGGCTAAGGTCTAAACAAGAATTAGGTGCTTATGTAAAACAAGGTTGTATTTTACCCTACAGCTGCATGTTGAGGGTGAGCCAGCATAATGCAGAGTGACAGTTCTGAAACAGAATGGGCTGCTAGTCTAGTTGTGAGTGTGGCATAGCGTGGGGAGAGGAGAAGGGAGGCCCGGCCAAGCTGGCTCTGACTGGCCCTGTCCTGGCCCGCAGGTTGGAAAACTAAAGGCTTCATCTGAAAGATGGAAAACAAGAAAGTAGAAGGAGGAAGGACGTTTTTCAATAGCTTACTTCCCCAACAGAAGTCATGAATTGAACCAGGCATGTTTGGAATTCTTGTGATTCCAAATGGTTACTATGGTTACTATATTATTATATTATTACATATGATTAACTAGTTTCTAGAATGTGTTTCTCTCTCTGTGGCTATGTGGTGGTAAGATTCCACATTCCCCTGACAACAAGTCGTCCTGGCCTGTGTTTGTTCTCTGGAGGCTGTCCTCCAGCTCTTCTTCTTCTCTCCTCCTCTCCTCTCACCCCGAGCAACCGACCGTGAGAAATAAATAAACAATCTCAACTCCTGCGTGGTGCGTTGTTTTACTAGCGGTCTTCCACGTGTTCTACTTCCCTGTGATGACATCTGCTACTCTCCAGACAGAGAACCACAGCCAGGGAGGCTACATCTGTGTCTCAAATCAAACCCTATTAACTTAATAGTGTACCACTGGTAAAAAGTAGTGCACTATAAAGTGAAGAGTGTGACATTTGACACGCATGCCCAGATTTGAAGAATTTTTACATCTTTGCAGCGATCAGGGGAGAGATACACGGCCTTCATAGACAAGGCCATGGTGTTCAAACACCAAACACCAAAGTCAACATGCCAAATAGGAGAACAGAACAGTATGGCCTAGACCACGATTAATACTTACATTAGCATATGATGTATTGAACTTTGGAGAACAAAGCAGACTGTTCTTTATTTCCTCTGAGGGTGATGTCCCAGCCTGCTTGTATTTAGGGCTTATAGACTGTCCTCTATTTCCTCTGTGGTGATGTCCCAGCCTGCCTGTCTTTAGGGCTTATAGACTGTCCTCTATTTCCTCTGAGGGTGGTGTTCCAGCCTGCCTGTCTTTAGGGCCTAGTCATTACTGGTTAGGTCTTTGCAGTGTTGCAAAGCGGTTGCTGAGTAGCCTGAAAAGGAACAGTCATTGGCCGTGTCTGAGCTGTCAAAGCCTCTCAATCATCATAAATATATCTGCAGGATCAAGATGTCTCCACTGCCATGTTAATCTTTTGACTTACTTGACTTTAAGACAGTAAGCCCTTGGCTCCGGTTGATGCCTTACTGTAGTCCTTTGACAGGTCTTTTACTCATCCACACACTATAATCACATTCAAGAAAAGAATGAAGAGTATTCTATATGGTCTTTAGAATCAATGTGATGTCACAGCAGTGATTTCTATCCCCCCATTGGAATCTTATCTGAACAGCCACCTTTGCCTGCTCTGTTCAGATGGGGTTCCATGCGGGGGTTCCATTAGATGTGAAGTGTTCCAATGTCCATACTACTTAGAATACATGCCCAGTGTGTTGTTTCACAGTACAGAGTTTTGCTAGCTAGTGTGATAACTGAAACAGATGAACATTAAGCTTGTTGTTGCAGCTGCCTCATTTCACAAGTCACATGAGAAAATGAGAATCTGTGACCTGGAATATTGGTCATTCTATTTGATAATATTTCGACTGCAAAGTGGTGTTCCTTTCCCTAGTATTAGGGTCTGTGAAAAGAAAGCTATTTTTTTCCCCCTGCTAATTTACCTGCTTGGGAATTTTGCTGATACAAGTATTCTGTCCAATCTATGGTGTTATGTCTCCCCCTGCAGCTGTATATGTTCACATGCAGTGTGAGGTATTTTAAATCAGCCTCAAAGGACCTGACCATTGCCTGATGTTCTAAATACCAGGGTTGGTGTCAATTGCATTTCAATTCCAGTCACTTCAGAAAGTAAAACAAATTCAAAATTTTACTCATTTGAAAAGCATTGAAGTGAATTGGATTTGAGATTTCAGTGTACTTCCTGAATTGACTGTGTTTTAAAATGGAATTGACTCCAACCCTGCTAAATACCATTACCATTGGGTATGTAAGCTGGTGTTGTACCACATGGTCTGGATCTCAGGCTTGCTAAGCCTCTGGCTGATTGGTGACAGTCAGCTAAGACAGTTGGAGCGTAGTTCAATGGGGCGGTAGGGTAGCCTAGCAGTTCAGAGCGCTGGAAAGCCGTCATCAACGGGTTTCTCCACGCATCGCGCCGACAGAAACAAACATCTTTCTGGTAAGAAGAGGGGCGGGGGCGTATGCCTTATGACTAACGTGACATGGTGTGATGAAAGAAACATACAGGAACTCAAATCCTTCTGTTCACCTGATTTAGAATTCCTCACAATCAAATGTCGACCGCATTATCTACCAAGAGAATTCTCTTCGATTATAATCACAGCCGTATATATCCCCCCCCAAGCAGACACATCGATGGCTCTGAACAAACTTTATTTAACTCTTTGCAAACTGGAAACCATTTATCCGGAGGCTGCATTCATTGTAGCTGGGGATTTTAACAAGGCTAATCTGAAAACAAGACTCCCTAAATTTTATCAGCATATCGATTGCGCAACCAGGGGTGGAAAGACCTTGGATCATTGTTACTCTAACTTCCGCGACGCATATAAGGCCCTGCCCCGCCCCCCTTTCGGTAAAGCTGACCACGACTCCATTTTGTTGATCCCTGCCTACAGACAAAAACTAAAACAAGAGGCTCCCATGCTGAGGTCTGTCCAACGATGGTCCGACCAAGCTGACTCCACACTCCAAGACTGCTTCCATCACGTGGACTGGGATATGTTTCGTATTGCGTCAGATAACAATATTGACGAATACGCTGATTCGGTGTGCGAGTTCATTAGAACGTGCATTGAAGATGTCGTTCCCATAGCAACGATTAAAACATTCCCTAACCAGAAACCGTGGATTGATGGCAGCATTCGCGTGAAACTGAAAGCGCGAACCACTGCTTTTAATCAGGGCAAGGTGTCTGGTAACATGACCGAATACAAACAGTGCAGCTATTCCCTCCGCAAGGCTATCAAACAAGCTAAGCGTCAGTACAGAGACCAAGTAGAATCTCAATTCAACGGCTCAGACACAAGAGGCATGTGGCAGGGTCTACAGTCAATCACGGACTACAGGAAGAAATCCAGCCCAGTCACGGACCAGGATGTCTTGCTCCCAGGCAGACTAAATAACTTTTTTGCCCGCTTTGAGGACAATACAGTGCCACTGACACGGCCTGCAACGAAAACATACGGGCTCTCCTTCACTGCAGCCGAGGTGAGTAAGACATTTAAACGTGTTAACCCTCGCAAGGCTGCAGGCCCAGACGGCATCCCCAGCCGCGCCCTCAGAGCATGCGCAGACCAGCTGGCCGGTGTGTTTACGGACATATTCAATCATCCCTATACCAGTCTGCTGTTCCCACATGCTTCAAGAGGGCCGCCATTGTTCCTGTTCCCAAGAAAGCTAAGGTAACTGAGCTAAACGACTACCGCCCCGTAGCACTCACTTCCGTCATCATGAAGTGCTTTGAGAGACTAGTCAAGGACCATATCACCTCCACCCTACCTGACACCCTAGACCCACTCCAATTTGCTTACCGCCCAAATAGGTCCACAGACGATGCAATCTCAACCACACTGCACACTGCCCTAACCCATCTGGACAAGAGGAATACCTATGTGAGAATGCTGTTCATCGACTACAGCTCGGCATTCAACACCATAGTACCCTCCAAGCTCGTCATCAAGCTCGAGACCCTGGGTCTCGACCCCGCCCTGTGCAACTGGGTACTGGACTTCCTGACGGGCCGCCCCCAGGTGGTGAGGGTAGGCAACAACATCTCCTCCCCGCTGATCCTCAACACTGGGGCCCCACAAGGGTGCGTTCTGAGCCCTCTCCTGTACTCCCTGTTCACCCACGACTGCGTCGCCACGCACGCCTCCAACTCAATCATCAAGTTTGCGGACGACACAACAGTGGTAGGCTTGATTACCAACAACGATGAGACGGCCTACAGGGAGGAGGTGAGGGCCCTCGGAGTGTGGTGTCAGGAAAATAACCTCACACTCAACGTCAACAAAACTAAGGAGATGATTGTGGACTTCAGGAAACAGCAGAGGGAACACCCCCTATCCACATCGATGGAACAGTAGTGGAGAGGGTAGCAAGTTTTAAGTTCCTCGGCATACACATCACAGACAAACTGAATTGGTCCACTCACACAGACAGCATCGTGAAGAAGGCGCAGCAGCGCCTCTTCAACCTCAGGAGGCTGAAGAAATTTGGCTTGTCACCAAAAGCACTCACAAACTTCTACAGATGCACAATCGAGAGCATCCTGGCGGGCTGTATCTCCGCCTGTTACGGCAACTGCTCCGCCCTCAACCGTAAGGCTCTCCAGAGGGTAGTGAGGTCTGCACAACGCATCACCGGGGGCAAACTACCTGCCCTCCAGGACACCTACACCACCCGATGTTATAGGAAGGCCATAAAGATCATCAAGGACATCAACCACCCGAGCCACTGCCTGTTCACCCCGCTATCATCCCGAAGGCGAGGTCAGTACAGGTGCATCAAAGCTGGGACCGAGAGACTGAAAAACAGCTTCTATCTCAAGGCCATCAGACTGTTAAATAGCCACCACTAAGATTGAGTGGCTGCTGCCAACACACTGACACTGACTCAACTCCAGCCACTTTAATAATGGGAATTGATGGGAAATGATGTAAATATATCACTAGCCACTTTAAACAATGCTACCTTATATAATGTTACTTACCCTACATTATTCATCTCATATGCATACGTATATACTGTACTCTATATCATCGACTGCATCCTTATGTAATACATGTATCACTAGCCACTTTAACTATGCCACTTTGTTTACATACTCATCTCATATGTATATACTGTACTCGATACCATCTACTGTATCTTGCCTATGCTGCTCTGTACCATCACTCATTCATATATCCTTATGTACATATTCTTTATCCCCTTACACTGTGTATAAGACAGTAGTTTTGGAATTGTTAGTTAGATTACTTGTTGGTTATTACTGCATTGTCGGAACTAGAAGCACAAGCATTTCGCTACACTCGCATTAACATCTGCTAACCATGTGTATGTGACAAATAAAATTTGATTTGATTTGATTTGAACTAGTCAGTTGTACAACTGAACGCATTCAACTGAAATGTGTCTTCTGCATTTAACCTAAACCCCTCTGAATCAGAGGGTCAGTAACTGAAAGATTGCTGGATCAAATCCCATATCTGACTACGTGAAAAATCTGTCGTTGTGCCCTAAAACAAGGCCCTTAACCCTAATTGCTTCTGTAAGTTGCCGTGGATAAGAGCGTCTGCTAAATGTGAATGGTAAGGTTTGTATCAGTCTGTGGCTGGCTCCATCAGGTAATTAGTACTCTGTCCAGACTGGTTAATTACAGTATGTTCTGCTTCTTGGCTATTTGGGCCATATCACTGTTCCCTGTAAATCAGCCATAAAAACACCTTGTTGTTCCCTGTCTCATGAACCAAGTCACAGTCATTCCCCTCTTCTCCTGGCCTTGGGACTTGACTTGATAATGTCCTGTCATTGCTGTAAGTAGGAGTGAATTCCCATCCTGGCATCCGGCCACAGCATCCTTCATGTCCTATCCATTACCTAGGGTGCATCCCAAACCTCACCCTATTCCATATAGAGCACACATTTTGATCAGTGCCCAATATGCCCTGGTCAAATGTGGTGCACTATATAGGTAATAGGGAACTATTTGGGATGCACCCTAGTCTTGACTTGGGGCAGAGACAATTTTCTAGAGACTCAAAACAAAGTTGGACCATTACATCATTACATCACCCATGCTTATTAGGAAAAGACTCGAGGCGAGAGGAGAGAAAAGTCCATCAACACATATTTAAAAACATTCATTGTACAAACTTGTCCCATGAGCACACAGGAACACTAAAATATTTATTAGGTCAGGATGTAAGCAAAGCCAACCTTGATGGAACAGTGTTGCTTCCGTCCCTCTCCTTTTTTTAGGGGGGTCAAGGTCAGTTATTGTCAAGGTCAGTTATTGAGGTTAGGTATTGACCTTGACATTAACTGACCTTGATTTAAATACTTAAAAAATATATATCTCATCAAACCTGCATCAATACATACTGTTTTGGCCGATACTATTAAAATTCAACTCTTCACAGAGAATATCTATCAAGGTCGTTGTGGTGAACAACGAATAGAGTAATGCATGATTAAAGGTTTTCAGTGTTTCTGATTTGAAAAGGTCAGCGTTAGCTACCTGTATCCCTCTGAATACCAAGTACCACTCATACCACTACCCTGTTCTCCAAGGTCTCATTTCCTAACGTCTTCATTTTGTCTATATATTAATATACCCTATTATGGTGTCCTCAATCACTTTCATAAGGACATTTATGATGCAAATATTAAGGCCCAATTAATTATATTGAAGATTGCAAAGTAAAAAAGGATATATTTCAGATTTTCTGTCTGCCAGTGGAATATCTAAACCTATTTTACAACCTTCAAATAGAACAGGTTCCCTTGCCTCTCTGTACCGGGGTAAAGCAGCTGTAGTAAACACATTTGAGGAATGAAATCGACCCGTGTACCAGGAAGACATCGTCTGCATCGCAAATGGCACCCTATTCCCTATATAGTGCAGTACTTTAGACCAGGGTCCCATAGGGTATATACAGAGATGATGGAGAATAGGGCTCCATTTGGGAAGGGCACAACCACTTGGTTTACCAGGAACCGATGGTTAGGACAGGGGGAACATGAGACGAATTCACGTAGGGTATAGGAGGCCGTTCCAGATGCAGGCCAAGTTCTCAATAGGGGGGGGGTTGAGCTCCTCAGGTGTATAATAAGTCAAGTGGGATTCTAAACTGTGAAATAGGTTTTGACTGTCAGACTCGGCTTATACTTACACACACTACCAGTACGGTAATGAGTTTGGTCAGAGGGCTTTTGTAATGGTGTCGTCAAAAATGTAATACACTTCACAGAGAGTATTGTAGGGAATAGGGGTCATTCATTTTAACATGCTGGAGTGTATGAGATTGACCTGTAATACAGTGCGTTCAGAAGGTATTCAGACCCCTTGACTTTTTCCACATTTGGTTACGTTACAGCCTTATTCTAAAATTGATCAAATAAAATAAAAAATAAAATAAAATAAAAACTGAAGAACAATTATTCAGTCTGCAGCTGTTTAAATACTTTAGTCTGGTAAACGCAAACGATCTAAGAAGATCTCCGAATGGTACTCTGAAGTATCCATTCTAACAACCTACGATTTTGATCTCTGGTGGACAAACCAGAGGCTCTCTGTCGACTGACTATCCAGCAGACGGACTGGCGATCGCAGAGAGGGACGACAAAGGCAGACACTCGTAAATATGTAAATTGCCATTTCTTTTCGAATGAGCGGGTTTTCATGTTCAAAGTATTAAGAATTTCTATGTATGTAGTGAATCCACTCTGAGTTTCCTGCTCTTGAACTGCCCCACCCCTTTCCTTTGTCTACAAAGCTGTCATATCAGTTTCGTCCGCTAGGGACTTTTTCTTTGTATCATGTAGTAACCAACCATGTTGGCTTAGCCCACTAAGGACTTTCCTATCATGATAGTAACCAATGTATTACCTATTGTGTGTGTGTGTTTATGTAATTTTGTGATTTGATTAGTTAGTTAGTAAATAAATAATAATTTATATCACTGATTCATGATCTAGGCTAGGGTTCGTGCAGATATCCAAGGGTTTGCGACATTCAGAATATGCCCGATGAGGTGATAATACATTCATAATTGACTGCAATCAATAAGATATGAAAATATCTGAAGAGTTATTCAGGAAATAAATACTCTAAACCGTTTCCCGGCGTGCCCCAACTTCCTAGTTAATTAAAGTTACAAGATTTGTTTGATCTCGTAATTAAATTACACATAGAGAATTGATTTGATAATAAACCATCTTCACATTTAATGATAGGAAACGACATGACAAGGTCAAATAAACTGTCCGTAGAGCTCCAAGACAGGATTGTGTCGAGGCACAGATCTGGGGATGGGTACCAAAACATTTCCACAGCATTGAAGGCTCCCAAGAACACAGGGGCCTCCATCATTCTTAAATGGAAGAAGTTTGGAACCACCAAGACTCTTCCTAGAGCTGGCCACCCAGCCAAACTGAGCAATCGGTGGAGAATGGCCTTGGTCAGGGAGGTGACAAAGAACCTGGTGGTCACTCTGACAGAGCTCCAGAGTTCCTCTGTGGAGATGGGAGAACCTTCCAGAAGGACACCCATCTCTGCAGGACTCCACCAATCAGGCCTTTATGGTAGAGTGGCCAGACGCAAGCCACTCCACAGTAAAAGGCACACGAAGGCCCACTTACAGTTTGCCAAAAGGCACCTAAAGACTCTCAGACCATGAGAAACAAGATTCTCTGGTCTGATGTAACCAAGATCGAACTATTTGGTCTGAATGCCAAGCGTCACATTTGGAGGAAATCCTGGCTACATTCCTACGGTGAAGCATGGTGGTGGCAGCAATCATGCTGTGGGGATGTTTTTCAGCAGCAGGGACTAGGAGACTAGTCAGGATCGAGGGATAGATGAATGGAGCAAAGTCCAGCGAGATCCTTGATGAAAACCTGCTCCAGAGCGCTCAGACCTCAGACTGGGGTGAAGGTTCACCTTCCAACAGGACAACGAACCTAAGCACACAGCCAAGACAAAGCAAGAGTGGCTTCGGGACAAGACTCTGAATTTCCTTGAGTGGCCCAGGGAGACACCGGACTTGAACCCGATCTAACATCTCTGAAATATAGCCGTGCAGCGATGCTCCCCATCCAACCTGACAGAGCTTGAGAGGATCTGCAGAGAAGAACGGGAGAAATTCCCCAAATACAGGTGTGCCGAGCTTGTAGCATCATACCCAAGAAGACTCGAGGCTGCAATTGCTGCCAATGGTGCTTCAACAAAGTACTGAGTAAAGAGTCTGAATACTTACGGTAATCTAATATTTCCGTTTTTTTTTGTATAAATTTGCAACAATTTATAAAAACCTGTTTTTGCTT
>NC_056449.1:37176079-37178579 GCF_018296145.1 Oncorhynchus tshawytscha | reverse complement strand
TACGGAAAAAGAAGGAACAGCATGTCAGAAATCAGCTCAATGCAATTGAAGAATCCATAGACTCTAACCACTTCTGGGAAAATTGGAAAACACTAAACAAACAACAACACGAAGAATTATCTATCCAAAATGGAGATGTATGGGTAAACCACTTCTCCAATCTCTTTGGCTCTATAACAAAGAATAAAGAGCAAAAACATATACATGATCAAACACAGATCTTAGAATCAACTATTAAAGACTACCAGAACCCACTGGATTCTCCAATTACATTGAAAGAGTTACAGGACAAAATAAAAACCCTCCAACCCAAAAAGGCCTGTGGTGTTGATGGTATCCTCAATGAAATGATCAAATATACAGACAACAAATTCCAATTGGCTATACTAAAACTCTTTAACATCATACTTAGCTCTGGCATCTTCCCCAATATTTGGAACCAAGGACTGATCACCCCAATCCACAAAAGTGGAGACAAATTTGACCCCAATAACTACCGTGGAATATGTGTCAACAGTAACCTTGGGAAAATCCTCTGCATTATTATTAACAGCAGACTCGTACATTTCCTCAATGAAAACAATGTACTGAGCAAATGTCAAATTGGCTTTTACCAAATTACCGTACAACAGACCATGTATTCACCCTGCACACCCTAATTGACAATCAAACAAACCAAAACAAAGGCAAAGTCTTCTCATGCTTTGTTGATTTCAAAAAAGCCTTCGACTCAATCTGGCATGAGGGTCTGCTATACAAACTGATGGAAAGTGGTGTTGGGGGAAAAACATACGACATTATAAAATCCATGTACATAAACAACAAGTGTGCGGTTAAAATTGGCAAAAAACACACATTTCTTCACACAGGGTCGTGGGGTTAGACAGGGATGCAGCTTAAGCCCCACCCTCTTCAACATATATATCAATGAATTGGCGAGGGCACTAGAAAAGTCTGCAGCACCCGGCCTCCCCTGCTAGAATCCGAAGTCAAATGTCTGCTGTTTGCTGATGATCTGGTGCTTCTGTCACCAACCAAGGAGGGCCTACAGCAGCACCTAGATCTTATGCACAGATTCTGTCAGACCTGGGCCCGGACAGTAAATCTCAGTAAGACCAAAATAATGGTGTTCCAAAAAGGTCCAGTCACCAGGACCACAAATACAAATTCCATCTAGACACTGTTGCCCTAGAGCACACAAAAACTATACATACCTTGGCCTAAACATCAGCACCACAGGTAACTTCCACAAAGCTGTGAACGATCTGAGAGACAAGGCAAGAAGGGCATTCTATGCCATCAAAAGAAACATAAATTTCAACATACCAATTAGGATCTGGCTAAAAATACTTGAATCAGTCATAGAGCCCATTGCCCTTTATGGTTGTGAGGTCTGGGGTCCGCTCACCAACCAAGACTTCACAAAATGGGACAAACACCAAATTGAGACTCTGCACGCAGAATTCTGCAAAAATATCCTCCGTGTACAACGTAGAACACCAAATAATGCATGCAGAGCAGAATTAGGCCGATACCCACTAATTATCAAAATCCAGAAAAGAGCTGTTAAATTCTACAACCACCTAAAAGGAAGCGATTCACAAACCTTCCATAACAAAGCCATCACCTACAGAGAGATGAACCTGGAGAAGAGTCCCTAAGCAAGCTGGTCCTGGGGCTCTGTTCACAAACACAAACACACTACAGAGCCCCAGGACAGCAGCACAATTAGACCCAACCAAATCATGAGAAAACAAAAAGATAACTACTTAACACATTGGAAAGAATTAACAAAAAAACAGAGCAAACTAGAATGCTATTTGGCCCTACACAGAGAGTACACAGCGGCAGAATACCTGACCACTGTGACTGACCCAAAATTAAGGAAAGCCTTGACTATGTACAGACTCAGTGAGCATAGCCTTGCTATTGAGAAAGGCCGCCGTAGGCAGACATGGCTCTCAAGAGAAGACAGGCTATGTGCTCACTGCCCACAAAATGAGGTGGAAACTGAGCTGCACTTCCTAACCTCCTGCCCAATGTATGACCATATTAGAGAGACATATTTCCCTCAGATTACACAGATCCACAAAGAATTCGAAAACAAATCCAATTTTGAAAAACTCCCATATCTACTGGGTGAAATTCCACAGTGTGCCATCACAGCAGCAAGTTTTGTGACCTGTTGCCACGAGAAAAGGGCAACCAGTGAAGAACAAACACCATTGTAAATACAACCCATATTTATGCTTATTTATTTTATCTTGTGTGCTTTAGCCATTTGTACATTGTTAGAACACTGTATATATATATAATATGACATTTGTAATGTCTTTACTGTTTTGAAACTTCTGTATGTGTAATGTTTACTTTGTATGTTGTCTACCTCACTTGCTTTGGCAATGTTAACACATGTTTCCCATGCCAATAAAGCCCTTGAATTGAATTGAATTGAGAGAGAGACAGAGAGAGAGAGAGAGACAGAGAGAGAGAGACAGAG